>NW_013668770.1:59281-68275 GCF_000517525.1 Limulus polyphemus
AGATTTTATTGACTAATAATACAATGATGTAGAACTAGATTTTATTGACTAATAATACAATGATGTAGAACTAGATTTTATTGACTAATAACACAGTGATGTGGAACCTGAAGATAGATGAATAAATTTAAGGATTGCGTCAAAAAACCAAAGATAAGAGAACTGTACTAGAAAATCTCAGAAAAACCAAATTTTTTACTATTTTTTGAACCAACACCTCAAGCATACGTACACACACACACATATATATATGTATATATCCATTTGGTTTGACATTGTCTGTAATAAGATAAGCAAAAGTAACTAACTTTCTATATATTTTTAATATGTTTTATTGTATTATTCGAGGTTTTCTTTTTTATATGCTTATATTTAATGGCCAGGTGGTTAGGGTGCTCGATTCGCAATCTGAGGGTCGCGGGTTCGAATCCCCGTCCCACCAACCATGCTCGCTCTTTTAGTCGTGGGAGCGTTATAATGTGACGGTCAATCTCACTAGTTCGTTGGTATTTCGGTGGGTGGTGATGACTAACCACTTACTCTGCTTAATTAGGAACGGCTAGCGCAGATAGACCTCGTGTAGCTTTGCGCGAAATTCAAAACAAACAAGCTTTTCCTAGGGAGGTCCTAAAATGTTTAATAATATTACCGTTTATAATAGTTAGTCTTAATTATGAGTGACGGGAAAACCACAAAAACCCTTTATGATCAGTTGGATAACCTCATTGTTAGCGATGTTTTCGGCCCTTATAGGTACGTAATGTAAAAATGTGATGTTTTCTTATTGCAGTTTGAATTTGATTATGTTAAGTAACCTACTTACAATACGACACTACGCAGACATTTATGAGAATGCGATCATCTGGTATACAATCATATCGGTCCACAAGGTGATAGTGCTGGTAAGAGACGAGACTCTTAATCACAATAAAAGGTTATCTCAAACCGTAATTCAGGTCTTTGATATTTAACATCTGAAATATATCAAACTTTAAAAAAAGTTAATATATATAATTAATTTAAATGTTTGATTCTGGTGTGACTATAATTTCTATCAAAATTTATTTCACCTATAAAAACACGCAGTTAAAAGTCAAAATACTACTTCTAATACAATTGATTCATGTATACACCTGGTAGCTACTCCAAAGAATAACAAATAATAACCATATGTTTTTTATCAAAGTTATCATGATATGATTAACATTTTATATATTTCTAAAGTGGCGTATGTAAAGTGTTCGAGGTCATCTTTGCCATTTATATAAAAGCTTTAGAAGTGAATGAATATTCTAAGGAGAGCAACACATTTAAAATGAAGGTCTTAATCAGCGTAGTGGTGTTTTTATGTCTGAATGTAACAGTACTGTGTCAAACTCCTCCACCTCGTCTCTGCAGTAAGTTTATTATTTCACAACGTACTTCATATCATCAATATGAAAATTAAATAATATCTTCATCTGTTATTTAAAGGAGTTTAGTTTAGTTTATGTTGCCCCCCCCCCCGTGGCCCAGTGGTATGTCTGCGCACTTTGATACTCGTGGTGGGCAGAGCACAGATAGCCCATTGAGTAGCGTTGTGCTTAACTTCAAACAAACATACTGTTGCCACAATGGTTATAAAGTAGGATTTATTTAACTGTAGTATTATTAAAGTTTAAATAATTAGTGGTGTCTTCTGCCATGGCTGAATAGAGATTTCTTTGGTTTTTCAGACAGTTATTGAATTTGGCATCATTTGTTATTTTTTTTAAATGTTATTAAAATTGTATCTAATATAATAAACGTATGAGAATTTGCTTTAATTAAATGTTTATTTTTCTCTATGAAATAAATGTTCTGAATTATCTTATGTAGCAAAAAATCTCAGCATCTAAACATAGTTTGTACCACTTTCTATTTAAGAGTTGAACGAAGAGCAGTTGAAGAAGTACGTCGAATGCGAACGTAGGGAGTTCCCTGTGTGGGTAAGTAGTTGATATAATTAAAAGGTAATGTCTGAACTAAACAAACATTCTTGAGAAATATTTAGTCTAAGATCTTTACCAAGGTCAGAACAAAGCACATCTAGCAAGGCTGGTCCTTTTCATTTCGTTCAATTATTTACCAGAAATTCTCTATTTGAATCGAATAGAAGTCTTAGCATGAGATAATTTCCTATCCATTTAAAATGGTCCTGTTTAGGCAGCCACTTCATGTATTTGAACGTCTCTGTTTTTCTAAGTATATTTTCTATATTAGTCTACTGTTTGGATGAGAACAGTGCATCTTTGAAAAACTTCTGTACGGGCAAGTACGTGAACTATTCAAAGTTTTCTATAACACTAAGTATTTTCAAAACGTAATTTTTTTTTACTGATTAAATTGTAATTCTAATGGAAAACTGTTCACTCTACGTTAGTACAAGGAATACTTGAATGCTCTATAAGAGACAAAATATTGCCAAAGACAATCTTTTGGTGAAGTACAATTCATACTTATAAATTGCTTTTCGTGTAGGTAAGTAAATGGGAGTTTTCTGTTTGAGTAAGTAAGCGCTCTAATAGAAAATCTTATATGCATATTAAGAAGATATTCCACGTACAAGTATTTTACTGTATAAACGCTAGAATGTAAGTTCCTTGTGTGGATAAGTAGATGTTCCAAGAGGAAAGCATCTATTTGTATACAAAAATATTCCAAATTCAAGTTCTCTGTTTGGATGAAAATATTCTTCGTGTGAAAATTCTCAGTTTATCTAAGTAGATGATCAATTTTGGAATAAGTAGATGATCAGTATGGAAGTTTTAGGGTTCAGAAAGTAGATGTTATAAAAGGAAGTCATCTAGATTAAGTAGATGCTCCAAACTGGGGTCTCTTGTTTAATTAATGAGATGTATCACGCATCTCTTTTTTTTTTCAAGTAAATAATTCACTTGAGAATCTGCTGCATAAAAAGACAGGTACATTAGATGAAAATTACCTGATGAGTAAATAAATCATTTATCCTGTCTGTACAATTAATATCTAGTAAACTAAAAAAAAGTTAATCACTATTATTATTACAAGACATATATATATATTCGAGTCTTGCAGTGTGACGTAACTTCTATACAAGTACTCTCAGAACATCGTTATTCTATAAACAACATTTCTGAAGTGTTTTGATTTTAATTTATACAAAGGAAGATTAAATCTATGCTAAAACAATTACTAAAAAACTGAGATGCTTAGTATTGTCATATCTAATTCGTGCATTTACTTTTTGGAATCTGTAACAATTACCCGAAATATTGTATTATGTTTTTCAATAGATTTTTTAAATAAAACAGAGTTGTGCAAAATGATATATCGATTCTTTTAGTTTTGAATTTATAGGGTTTTAAGGATTTAAGAAAATGAAGCACGAAATAAACGTTGTAGGTGCTAGGATGATTGTTTGTTTTGTTGTTAAGCACAAAGCTGCACAAGGGTCACTGGTATCTAAACCCGGTTTTTAACGTAATAAGCCTTTAAACTTATCGCTGAGCCATTAGAAAGCAACAAGGATGAACTCAAATTGTTGTTATTCATTCAAGGGCTCCTTAACCATAATGATAATTGTATAAAAAAATTGCTATCATTACAGGTGATACATATTATGTTGAAAAGACCAAAACAATAACGTATATACAGAGATCTCAATTAAAAAGCATACTTATTGCATGTACACGAAAAATGAAGAGTGCCACTACCACCTAGATTTTCCAATCCATTAAATATTTTTAGCAATGTTGGAAAGACTTGTTTTCGCCGTTTTGAAAGACACAAAGTTGGTGTTTATAGAGCAAGGACAAGAAGTAAGTGCAAACTACAATATAAATCAATGTGAAAGAGTTAAGTGTAGACAACAATATTGACAACAATACTACTGATAAGTTTCAGTTTCATTTTTCAAAAATCGCATACAGTAGAGCAAAAGTCAATTCGTTCATTAGACTGCAATGTTTTGTAAATCATTATTTCTGTTTAACGTAAATATTTTAGTTAATTTGTTTCTCTGTAATTTAGCACAAAGCTACACAATGGGATATTTGTACTATGCCCACTACGAGTATCGAAACCCAGTTTTTAACGTTAGAAGTTCGCAGACTTACAGCTGAGCCACTGAGGACAAATACTTTAGTTGAATCAATATCATAATTCTGGATTTGAATATTTCATTAAAATATTATGTTCCAGGTTTTAGAAGTAATTGACAAGTGCATAAATGAAATTATGCCTGGTGCTACTAACCTCGAGGTGGTAAGGAAAGCGTGTGAAGATGGAGAAACTGCAAGAATGGTAAATTGCTCTATTTAGTTAAACATTAAAATTCCAGTTAATCATCGTGACCTGAAATTCGTTTTTTGTCAAAACGATCAATGATCTTAATTTCAAGTCACATTCATTATAAAATAAGTTGTTGTTTTTTATTTATATTCACATGACTCTTAGATGTAGCGTAGACATATCATGTGTATTTTTCCTTTTCTATTCCCTCGAAAATATACTGAAATTAAGCCGTTAATATGGGATATTTGTGATTCGGTTAACACGTTTGTAAAACAAGTTTTAAAATTATCTTTTTTGTATTAATATAACGGATTGAATCGTTCTATAGCATAAATAGTTAAACAGTCATTCAATTTGACATCTTAAACTATAATAACAGGTTTCCAAAATACTAGTAAGAATACGAAAATTACTTGATGGTTATTTAATTCAGGAAACTTTAGCGGAATAAAGTTTATAATAGATTGTTATATGTCCAACTTCTTTATATAAGAACAAATAACTGGAGTATGATATCCTTAAAAGTCACTAAAAGTTATTACTTCATCACATATCTTAACTTTACAAAAATATCTCGTTATATAGTATATACTTTCTGGTATATTTCAAACCTGATATATACATTTAATGTTATTAGCTCAAATTACAATCTTGGATTTATCATCAAAGAGTAAAATGCTTTGTTTCATCAGTTGAATGCCCTCGCTGTTAACTACATTTTTAGCCGTAAACCCAATAACATTCCAGAATGTTCAGCCAGCTTAAGAGATTTGGGTTAGTCCTAAATTCATATTTTAAGGTAACAGTGCAAATCAGTCTTTGTCAACTTTCACTCAGAAGTTTTTATGACAAAAGTATAATATGAAAAAGTGTAAATAATAAGACTAAGTAATACTAACTAATACTGTTAATAAAAGTAACACTAAACAAAAAACAGAGTATACTTCGAATATTCTTTGAGAAGAAGGGGATGTTTAAATTTTTTATATAAGGGACATCTTTCAATTTTTTATATAAGGGGCATGTTTCAATTTTTTACATAAGGGGCATGTTACAAAGTTTTATATAAGGAACATGTTTCAACTTTTATATATAAAGGATATGTTTCAATTTTTTATATAAGGGGCATGTTTCAGTTTTTTACATAAGGGGCATGTTACAAAGTTTTATATAAGGAACATGTTTCAACTTTTATATATAAAGGATATGTTTCAATTTTTTATGTAAGGAGCATGTTTCAGTTTTTTGTGTAAGGAGCATGTTTCAATTTTAAGAACGTTTTTAAACACTTCTGAACTTGTACTTTTATCTTTTCATTGTAGTATTACTTAATATTCTTCTTGATTAGTTATGCTAAAGTAACGACATATTTTAGGCCTTTTAAGATAGAAGTATCAAAAATGTTTAGAACCTCACTTGAAACGGCTACATATATGAAATTATCTTTAAAAGTTTTAAAATGCTGAGAAAATACCTTTATTCACTACACCACGGTATAGTTTTTTTCTCTTTTTTTTACCAGTTGTTCATGTGCGTCAGTCCATCCATTGTAAGTACATATTTTTTCATCTGTTCAGTGACTTATATTTGGTAGGATAAATTAATGCAAATTATTTATTCAAGTAATGAATGAATTAGGCTTAAAGGACTACAAAAAGCTTCATATTGTTTCAAATTCAAAACTGTCCCTACTGTAAAGAACATTTTAATAGGCTTCTTTTAGACAGCCAAAGATACTAGTATTTTTTATATTTGATCTAATTTCGATTCCAAAACAATTGGCGTCTTTAAGAAAAAAGCATTTTATGTGACCTAACACACACACACACCTTGCTTTATTTCTTTTAAAATATGTCATGTTTCAAATATTTCATTGTACATAAATTGTTGAGTTATTTTTCATAGTAATACTAATGATATACTCTTTATTAAACCCATCATTTGTTGAATTAAACATTTTCCAGAAGGAAATAGAAGATGAACTTAACCAGCTTGTTGAAAAGTGTGCGCGCGAGGCGGAAGGTTAAAATACTTTATGAAACCTGAGGTAAAATAATTCAACGTATATTGTAAAAAACAGTACTAAAATTGAGAGAAAAATAGATAAGCAAATGAATAGACTGATAGAAAATTTGATCAATACTGTCAAGCTATGAAATAATTACTTTAATTGAAATGAATAGTAGTGGAACACTGTTATACAGAGGTATAATTACGTCATTATAAATATAATTTATTTATTTATTTTGTATTAGATGTTTTGTTTTGTGTAGAGTGCCCCTGACAGAAAATTACTTTCACCAGGTAAATGGTAATGAAAGAGTTCAACTTAACAAACACGATGTTTAAATATCTATATCCCCAGGTAATTTGAAACATTCCGATTTGTTGTAAAGGATAATAAACATATTTTCACAATCTGATCTAATACTAATATTCTCTTTCACAGCTTCTATATGCACGAGACCAAGCCACGTGCGAGTTTCTTGATTAAAACAAACATTTTGCTTTTTATGATCTTTAGTTATTGGTAGTTGTTTCGGATATATATATATAATTAGCTAACATTTTAAGATTTACGTTGTCGTAAATATTTCATGATAAAATACATTTTGGGGGTTTTAATTTAGCCTCCTACAAAACTTTTATTATTTGTTCTTAATATCCTTATGTAAGGTTTGTGTCTCAGTATGATTACTTAATTCAGTATAGTCATACTTTTCACAATAAAAAATAAAAGATCAGAAAAACCAGTTTGAGGTGTGGTATACTTGTCTTTAATCATCTCTGTGCAATTTACGTCATTCATTTTTACATCAAGTAAATAAAAACTGGTTTGTATTATAAATGACTATTTCGGCTTGTCAGTTTCTTACTGTTAAATATTTTGACTTCCAGCAATTGAAAAACAAATTTGTTATGTTTAATAAGATATCTTTATTTCACATTTGTTTAATGCGATTTTAAAACAGTAAATAGAAATCGCTTATCTATCGAAAAATGGAATTTAATTTATTTTAAATAAAAATTAATTGACAATTGTGACACACAACCAATAAACATGAATAATTTGTGATTTATTTACCACCTTGGTTATCTGATTTGAGGTTAACTGATATGGCTATTTTCAACATGAATGATACTTTAAACGAAACATGGACTAAACGGCCAGATGAGAGGTTCAGGCATAGCTTTCTCTAATTTAAAACGACTAACCATAGGGAGGATAACAAACAACTCGGTAGCACCTGTCACCTACTTTTAAATGGACAGTGGGGATGATTGTCATAATCATAAAGTTTCCACAACTGATGAAAGTACGTACCGTAAAGTTTCCAATCAGCAACCTAGTAACCTGTCACCTACCGTCAAATGGACAGTGGGGATGATTGTTATAATCATAAAGTTTCCACAACTGATGAAAGTACGTACCGTAAAGTTTCCAATCAGCAACCTATCACGTTAGTTACTAGGTCATGTCTGGCCAAAATTTAGGATAATCATTTGTTATAAACTGAAAATCAATAAAATTTACACAAAAAAAGTGTATTTCATTCATTCCTTTCGTTTATGAACAAAATAATAACAAACAGAATATGGCATAATATTTTCAAGAATAATTATGATGTTTCAGGGTTAACTCAGCGAATACAATTGTAAAAGTGAAAGAATTTAGGACTAATACATTTATATTGCAGAGTGTGTAGAAATTAAGAAGCCAATGAGAAGCGTTCATGTTCTTGGGCAAGACCAGTTTTTGAAAACATATGGAGAGGTACCGGGATGATTATTGATTCTAGGTTTAGCATATTAAGATTTCTGTGATTGTTTTTTTTTTACTGCGGGGTTATTTTCATGATCTATTTTGACAGTTTGTTTTATAAGAAATTTCCACGGCTATTAGAATTTTCAAAAACAAGGAATTGTCTGTTTCATCTATATAATGTTACATGTAGACGGAGTGTATTCTATTTTACAAACTACCCTATTGTTATATTTGTTCCCGGTCTTTTATGGACTGTCTAATATTTAAAGCTAAGTTCCGTGCTAACATCTAGTTCATATATTTTATACAATGAGCTTCACATGCGTTTTAACTTATTGTTTGTTTGTTTTGAATTTCGCGCAAAGCTACACGAGGGCTATCTGCGCTAGCCGTCCCTAATTTAGCAGTGTAAGACTAGAGGGAAGGCAGCTAGTCATCACCACCCACCGCCAACTCTTGGGCTACTCTTTTACCAACGAATAGTGGTATTGACCGTCACATTATAACGCCCCCACGACTGAAAGGGCGAGCATGTTTGGTGTGACGGGGATTCGAACCCGCGACCCTCAGATTGCGAGTCGAGCACCTTAGCCACCTGGCCATGCCGGGCATTTAACTTATTAGAAAGTTCTTGAAAGAAATGCACGGTGCAACATACAGTGTTACTAAAGTCTATGTTCGGTTTTTTGTTCTTTTCAGAACTGTTTATAATGGGCATGGCCAGGTAGTTAGGACGCTTGACTTCGAATCCCCGTCCCACCAAACATGCTCGCCCTTTCAGCCGTGGGAGCGTTATAATGTTACAGTTAATCCCACTATTCGTTGGTAAAAGAGTAGCCCAAGAGTTGGCGATGGGTGGTGATGACTAGCTGCCTTCTTTTAGTCTTACATTGCTAAATTGGGCTAGCGTAGATAGTACTAGTGTAGTTTTGCAC
>NW_013668770.1:68731-72755 GCF_000517525.1 Limulus polyphemus
ATTAAAGCTTTTCTTCATTACCCATTCAAGCGTCTCCAACCATTATTAGTCTCAAAGTGGGTTCATCATTATCGAATTTGAACTGTAGGTTTGTTATTTTTTCGATTTTCGTTTCAGGCATATGTCCTTCATCAAGCTTAGTTCTTAATATATAGTTTATGCCAATTTTAACAGTTAAGCCAAAAAAAAAAACACGTCTACAATAAAAAATATTTTATTAACAATGTTTTGGCGATATATCCTTCGTCAGGCTTAGCTCTTAAAATAGATTTTATGTCAATTTTAACAACTAAGTAAGAAACAAGTCTATCCTTTAAATTTTCTTTTATTAGCTGCGTTTCGAGCATATGTGTTTTGTTGTTGTTGTTGTTTTTTATTTGTTACATTATCTCTTGCAACAACTTTCCACATCTTTTTCTGCAGTGTATTTCTACAGGTTAGATCAACAACGTTAATCTAACGGCACAAACATAGCGACTACGTAAACCAGAAATGGACGGTAATGTTAGAAAAAATATTTGATTTATAAATGTACAATGAAAATAATTTCAGCTGTCCACCAAGAGTTTTAAGTTAAAATAATACTGTTCGTATTATATGAGACTCTTCTGTATTCGCCTGGTAGTTGATTTAAGTATCAATGAAAAATTATATCCTCACTGTAAGATAGTCCTAGATCCAGAAGTACAACGTTTATTTGTTATTTATACGAAATATTGAGAAGTGAGTAGATATTGTTTTCATTTTGAGAAACGAGACGTTTAAAGCGAATGTTGTAATCAGTATCATTTTAGTTCCCTGTCTCAGTTATTGACCAAACTCTTTTTTCACCAACTTTCCGCAGTAAGTAATATTTATTTACTAACAAAATAATCCATTTCCTACTTAGAGATTTATAAAGAAAATATTTAACTGCTGTACGGAGGATTTTTTTAACGCAACTATATCATAAAGAATTTTTGTTTGTTTCGAGTTTTAACGCAAGACTAAACAAAGAACTATCTGGCCATACGTGTTCTAATTTTGACCTGATAAACTAGAGGGAAGGCAGCTTGTCAACAACATCCATCGCTAATTCTTGGGTTATTCTTGTCTGACCGAGTAGTGGGATTTGACTGTCACTCAATAGCGCACGCACACCCCCAAAATGTCAAAAACGCTTTTGCACACTACGAACCCTTGGATTCATAGGCTGCGCATATTAGCCACTAAGTCATGCCCGTCCCTAAGAGGTTTTAAATATAATAACAGTAGATGATGAAAAGTTCCCTCTGCTATAGCCAAGCAATAATGTTGATTTTTTTCATGGGTTTTGGTGACATGACTATCTTTTATCAATACGCAGATCAAAGAAAAAACAAAAAAACAGAGTTAAATACTTATAAGACATCAGAGAAGTTGTTTCAAAAAAGATATACCTAAAATTTCGGACTTATATTATATTCTTCACTCAAAAGGTATTTCAAAAATAAATCAAAAGTAACAAGCAAATTTATACGTTTTTCAAAAAATATAACATACTATATTACTTAATTTCTGTTTAATAAATATGTTAAAATGTATTATTTTATTAAATAAACATTTCAACATTGAAATATGTTTTGAGCCACTTTTAATTTAAAGGCTGGACAGAGAATAATTTGAGAAGTATTTGGAGTATTAAGACAGAAAATCCCCGCATGGGTAAGTATATTTGAAAAGTGTCTGTTTAAGTTATTCATGAGGAAGCCAAACATCTGAAGGAACTAGTCTTTATAAAGATATTTTTCATGGGCAGAAACGAAGGGTATTTATCTTTTCATATTTTAATAGACGTCATACGTAGTAATACTCTGTTTAATACTCCCCCAGTGGCCCAGCGGTATGCCTGCGGACTTACAATGCTAGAAACCGGGTTTCGATACCCTTGGTGGGCAGAGCCTAGATAGTTCTTTATGTAGCTTTGTGCTTAATAACAAACAACAACTGTTTAATTGGATAAGTAAATGCTCTAAATGAAAGTCCTTTATTTGGATTAGCAGATGCTTCAAATAGAGATCCATTGGTTATTGAGTCTGTCTCCAAGAGAAAGCTCTCAGCTTTGGTATAAAAATGTTTCAAATAGAAGCCCTGCGTCTTGATATTTTTTGTCTATTTTAAAGTATTCTGTGCGATTAAATATAGTGCCAATTGGAAAAACGTTTGCATAGGCAGATACTTGGTCTAATCCAGCGTTTTTCTGGCAGGATAGGTACATGGACTACGTGAAAGTCTGTTGCTTGGATAACTACAATATCTATTTAATGGCCTTCCGTTTAGATAAGTTATTGGTTTTAAAGGGTTCTTTTCTAATTTAAGAAATTTAAGTTTTTTGTCTGAGTGAATACAAAGTCTCTCTTTTAAAGCGTTTCGACGTAAGTGAGTTCAAGTACTTGAAACGGAAAAGGTTTTCTTACTGAATTATTACAAGGATTATTTGAAAGCCTTATGTCTGGAAAAGTAGATGGTTTCTAAAGGTTCTCTTTTTAGTTTACTTATAAGTCTTTCATTTGGGTAAATATAGCCGCAAGATCGAATGCACTGATAGCAATTAAGCCTGGTTAAGTGGTTATTCTAATAGGTAGTCTTTTCTGATATTAATTAGATGTCATATCCAAAAACAAAATTGCTGTATACGTAGATAAATAGTGGCTCCAAGTAGACGTTCTCTGCTTGATTAAGTGGATGTTATTAAAGAGGAATTCCTCTGCTTAGATCAGAAAATATTATACTTGGAAATCCTTATTACAAGTTTTTATTTCAATTAAAGCCAACTACTTGGGTAAGTAGGTTTTCGACGAAGAAGATGTTGCAAGATGAAGACCACTATTTGGGTGGTAGTCTTCTGTTTGGGTAAATAAACACCTCAAATGGAAGCCTTGTGTTTGTGTAAGTTCAGGGTATCCTTTGTATTTGTAAACCCAAGGCAACAAAACTTCATTCAGTTGGGTAATTGAATTGTCCAAGTGAAAGTTGCAAAAAAACAAACAAACGGGGTAACGACATTGAAAATAATGAGCATCTGGCAGGAAAAAAAAGATTTAATACATTGGTCAGCTATTTAATGTACTCTAATCTCTTCATTATAGTGATATTATTCTTCATGAGCATTCTATCAACAAACAGTTATCTTAGTTACATAATGTGATAACACTAATATTTATAATTTTAATTATTACAATTTTACGACCCAGTGTATCGAATCATCATTAAGCAAGAGTAACATTCAAAAAGGCATTTGAGTTCTAAAGAACGTTACAGATTGTGGTGGTGATAACAATTTTATAGGTGGCGTTGAATTTAGTAAAATGAAGCAGATAAAGTATTAGTATAGATAAAGGTGGTTCGTGGATATCTACTTATCATTGGCTTTGATGGCTTTATCAGTGGTGCTTGAGATATTTTTCTACAGTTTATGTCTGGTTCTCTTCAGATCATTTCAGTGATAACATGTTTTGTTTCTTTATGATGTTCAAAAACGTGTGAGGGCCTTTGAAAATGTTCCTAAAGTCTGAGGCTCATTTCTCTTCCGGTTTATCCGACATAAAAAAAAGTATTTACATGAACTGCGTTTGCTTTTGTAGATAACTCCGTTGTTTTTATTTTCAGCGAGGTAATTGTTAGAAATAATGTTTTTGATTTTAATATCAGGCTTTTGTATGATTACGGTATTTATGTCGATTATGTGTTTCTTCGTTGTTCGTTTCCATACTCAAAATAGGTTTTCACTAATGTGTTTGACATAAGGAATTGTAGTGATCATAAAGTTGAAGTTGTTTCTTCATCTTTAAAATTTATATTTTTATTGTTATTTTTTTCTCATGTGTCGATTATTTTTTAACAACTTATTCGCCCCCCCCCCCCAGTGGCACAGCGGTATGTCTGCGGACTTACAACGCTAGAATTCGGGTTTCGATACCCGTGATGGGCAGAGCTCAGATAGTCCATTGTGTAGCTTTGTGCTTAATTACAGACAACTTATTCCAAATTTTTTGTTTTTTTTGAA
>NW_013668770.1:73675-78967 GCF_000517525.1 Limulus polyphemus
CTAAAGTGTACTGAAAGTTATCTAAAGTTTTAGTTCCTTTCGTGGAAACGTGTCACCAGTGGTAAGAACAGTTATAAGTAATTAATTAGCAAGAAAATTATGTTAGATCACCCTAATCTCATAATTAAAGCAGATATGTAAATCTAACTGTAATACATACTTACACATAACAAAGAACAAAATATAGCACCATTTGTGTGTAATAATGGTCGTTTAGTTCAGGATTATTTTACATATTCCGCTAGTCTATTTCAAATAATAAAATCAAAAATGTTTGGTAAACAGTATTTAACATAGATTGGTTTGTCTTTATTCCATTTATTTAATACTAATTCATGAAATACTTACTTATTTTGAGAAAAATAAACAGTGCTTGATTTCATTTCAAGTATCTTTATGAAGTGTTTACTATTAAAACCTGTTTATTACCTAAACTAATTATTGTTAGTTAATCATATATCTATTGTTACTTGAACATCTAATCATTCAATGCATGCTAAATCTACTTATATAATGTTCATATTCAGAGCTAAAGGGTCATAATAGATTAATTAGAATAGTGTAATAGTTAGAATATTTTAATAAATAGTACAATGTAATAGTCAAAATATTTTAATTAACAGCAAAATGATTTTCAACTTCAAAACAAAAAAAGCAAACTGTGCTCACAGATAAAAAAAAATCCTAAGTTTAAGAGAATTGGCCTTAGAAAATACAGGAGAACCAAAACAGTAAATCTTTATAACCGCTCTAAAATACGTTTATGTATAGGGTGTCCAGAAATCTGGACCCATAGGGAAAAATACACAATTTATTTATTTATTATTCAAATTGTAGGCCATTAACAGCCACACAGATATCAATTCTTGGTATACTGTGCCATCAGGGTATTTTCTTTCCTGGAATATGTACACCTGACATTAGAAATGTGTTTATTTAAGTTTAAGAAATAATGTCTATTTTCCCCATAAGTCCAGACTTCTGGGACACCCTGTATATCATTTTCTTGATCAAATCAGTATGATTCAGTAAAATAAAATAAATCCATTTTTTTTATGCTTTTATCTTATTTTAATTTTTATACTTACGTAGCTCTTACTTTACTGTTTTCATGTTTGAATGCTTAATTTTACTTTGTAAATTTTCTACGTATGTATAAGTTAAAAATACTATTAAAAAGCATTGTGTTTTATAGAAGTGCGCGTGTGTTTATATTAAACAACTTTAATCCGGTACAATTACATCACCCTTTGTGGGAACGTTGTCATCTGATATACAATGATATCAGTACACCGGGTGACGGTACTGGTAAGAGATAGGACTGTTAATCACAGTGAAAGTTCACCCTAAGCCATAGGATAGATAATTCTAAGTCCGTAAAGATGGTAAATGTATACAAAACAGATCAACTTTTATAATTAAATGTTTAATTCTGCATTGTAATTATGATTTATAATAGCTCTTGGATTTTATAATATCAACCCAGAGTTTGAAATTAAAGTAATATCACTCTTATTACCGATTCATATCAGACACTCATATATACAGCTGACAATTACCCCAAGGATCGACGAAAAGCAACCAGATGTTTCCTACCAAAGTTACCTTGATATAATTAAGATTATTCATTTGTAGAGTAAAGCAAATAGTGTTCAAGGTTATATTTGTCTGTAATCACAAGTTTGACATATATATTTGATATTAATATAAAAGACTTAGGAGCGAAATTATATTGTTTTAACCTTGTGAAGAGAGAGATAAGTTAGAAATGAAATTTCTCTGCAGCATCTTGTTGTTTTTGTGCCTTAGTTTAACAGTACTATGCCAAACTCCTCCAATCGGCCTCTGCAGTAACTAATGTTTATTATTTGACATCATTGGAAATTTAATTAACGTAAAATTAAAATAATTTCTTATTCATTGCACAGAAGTGTTTATTTTATTTGTTATTGTACTCGTGTTAAATAAATCTAAATATTTAGTTGCCAGTAGTGTTATTAAACTTTAAACCATTTCTTCTGTTTTTCATAAGTCTAGTAAATTTTTACAATTTTCATTTTATTATCTACTAAAAAAAAACTATAAAAAATAAAAAATTATCAACAAACGAAAATCTGCTTTAAAACATGGTAGCTCACTATTGTATTTTTCTGTAGAATAAATGAGATAAAGAGCTGAACTGTTTTGTGTAGCAAAGATTTTATCATCTAAACATATTTTGTGTCACTTACTCTTTAAGAACTGAACAGAGACCAGATGGAAAAGTACTTGGAATGCGCAAGTGAGGAGGTTCCTTTGTGGGTAAGTAGTTGGTATAAATGAAAGACTTTTGACTCAGCAATGAGATAGACAAACAGAAAACAATTTGAATAAATGTTGTTATTACAAAGGTTTATGTTCCTACCTAAGAACAACGTTGATCTAGATGCAATACTTACAAGCTCTATGTTTAAGTGGATAAACAGAAAACATAGCTTAAGGGGTGATACTTAAATTTGAAAGGTGTAAGACCAGATGATAAAACCAAATAAGTAGATGCTCTAAACAGAAGATTTCTACTTATCAAATATATGTTCCAAGAGGAATATCATTCTTCAGTAAAGAAATGTTCCAAAAGGAATCATCTTTTAGAAGTATAAACAAGTTTCAAATGGAACTCCCCTGTCTAGTATGTGTTTTATGTCAATTTAAAGTCACCGAGCTAATAAATACTTTTGTTTAGATAAATACATTTTCTATTTTAGAGTATGCTCTCTGGGTAAGCATGATGTACAGTAGGCTGAGTATGCTATATCTAAACGATCTTGGAGTTTTACCATGTCTCACATGTCATGTCGCCACGTTCGGTCAGGCTCTATTTCGACATTAGCCTTTCAGCATAGTTTCTGTTGCAAAAGGCTCCGTTGTTAGCTTGTCACGTCCAAAGCACATTAAACCTCCTTGCCGACCTTCCATAATAAATCTAGTGCATTATAACAACAGTTTCTCGGCACCTATTTCAATTGTCCGATAGCACAGAAACGTATAGGTGCCCAGTCTGGCGACTTGATTGGTATGTCTTCAATGGAATAGCATGAATACATATCTCATTCTCCAGCTGCTTAAGGTATACGACAGTTAAGCGGGAGGTAAGACGAAAAGCCTTATCTTGATGAATCCATACCTTGCTGTTCTCGTTTCCAGGTAGGGATTATATTTTATTATAGTGCATACTGTTACTTGGGATAGATGGGTGGCTTTTGCTACTGGCCCTTGTGTTCGTGAATTTTTATCTGTTACAAAACCCTGCACTTTATTTATCACAACTGAAGTACGACTTGTTGCAATTCCCTTTCTGGATGGTCCTGGAACCCCAAGTTAATCCATATTTCTTTGTTATCTTATGTCATTATGTACAAGAGATACCAAGGTCTTGGAGATTCTAAAACCCTGATCTGAACACATCTTTATTACCCGAGTATATGAATATTTTATCTATAAATATTATATTTCCTTCCCAAAATCGACAATTTTCGATAGCATCATACTATTTATCTACGAAACGCCAAACAATGACAAAATGTAGTTCTGATATATGCTGCTTTACCGTGTCTTTGCATCGGCTGTGGATATCACATGACTAGATAATTTGCTTATCAAAAATATATTTAACATAATATACATAACCCTATATTTCAATGGCTTCTGTATTGGCAAGTATTTAGGCTATTCCAAAGTTTTATGCCAGGGTGCGTGAATGGGTTACTTTTGTATTATGTCTGGGTAAGTACGAAACTGTAAGTCTTTTCTGATGGGTTAGTACAAACAATATTCAAATCAGAGCACTTTACCAAAGAATAAAATGAATCGAATTAACTTAATAATTTAAGATTTTAATATTTCATAAAAACAGTCTTTTGAAAATTTCATATTATTATTGATCTTTCTTTAAAAACAGGTTATGAAAGAATATGACAGGTGCAAAAATGAAATTATGCCTGGAACTTCTGACATTGATATCATAAAGAAAATGTGCGAAGACTATGAAACAGCAAAGGAGGTAAAATTTCAATTTTTAATCGTTCACATTTATAACTGTTTATAATTTCAAGCTGTATTCTCATGGAATAAGTTTTTAGTGCTTATTAAGATTTATGTGCGCCCCCCTCCCCAGTGGCACAGCGGCGTGTCTGTGGACTTACAACGCTAGAATCCTGGTTTCGATACTCGTGGTGGGCAGAGTTCAGATAGCTCATTGTGTAGTTTTGTGCTTAATTACAAACAAACCTTAGGTACGATGTAGACTGATGTTTTAGCCTTCACTTATTATTATTGTCTCGAAAGCTGAAAACGTCTGTTGGTAAATAATCTCTTTAATAGCGAGTTTACCTGGTATCATGTGATACTTGTTACTTTGTTTTTACGAAACATTCTACCGTAAATATAAATTCCAAAATAAAAATATAGACGTTTCTATAAATATAACAAATTGAATCGGTATATGATACTAAGGCTTAAAACTTCAAATTCAGTGATTTAGAATATAAACAGAAGCAGCAAAAAAAAAATATGAATATTATTTAGTGCATTTAAATCAGGGGTCAGGCTTAGCTGTTAACGTCCCGAGTTGCTAATCAGAAGCTCTAAGGTTTGAGCCGCGAAATATATCTGAACAAGCACTGCTATTTTAGCTGTGGGAGTGCTGTGATTGTGACAGTCTAGCTCGCTATTCGGTTAAGAGTAACTGTACAACTGAAGGGTGCTCCTGGGTGGTTGTCCTCCCTCTGGTCAGCAATTTTAAACTAGGGACGATTTACCTGAAAATTAAGAGTTTCTGACCTAGCTGTTTAATGCATGTACTGCGTAAAGTACGCTTTGGCTGAAAATGTCAATACCAGTTTGAATTCATGAATGAAATATAACAAACATTTATATCTTTAAATTCGATAATACCATTTTACGGTTGTAACACATATGTAAAACACAGTTGTTTCTTCAGCTTTACTCTAATTTCACCACCTAATTTACTTTGTCCTAAAAACTTGTAATTATCAAGCATACCGCTTCATTTTGTAGCAGTTGATCAATGGAACAATGCAACAGATATAGATTGTTCATTTTAACTCCAAGCTTGGACTCATCATGGAATGAAAAGTAAAGTGGCGAAGAAAACAAACAGTAATGTTATATTCCTTCAATATCTTCAACTGATTAAATTTTAGTTCATTACAAATTGTAAATTTCAAACTTCCTATCTAACCATAGTAAATTGGTTGTTAAAGAAAAACCGCTGTTAAGAAAAGTACTAAAGAC
>NW_013668770.1:79967-95760 GCF_000517525.1 Limulus polyphemus
ACGTTATAATGTGATGGTCAATCCCACTATTCGTTGGTAAAAGAGTAGCCCAAGAGTTGTCGGTGGGTGGTGATGACCAGCTGCCTTCCCTCTAGTCTTATACTTCTAAATTAGGGACGACTAGCGCAGATAGCCCTCGTGTAGCTTTGCACGAAATCCATAACAAACAAACCTTCAGGGGTGCACCAATGCACGATCAATCACACCAAGTAGTTACCTGAGAAATCAAACAAAATTACGACGTCTAAATTAATTATCTCATCTTCGTAAAATTATCTTAACCCTTAGCGATAAATTCAATAGCCGCGGCACTTGAAATTATTTTAGGCAGAATTAGAGTAAATTTTACCGGTTTCGTGACAACGGATCGCAAACCAGTCATGCAAACCACGAGGCCCACCTTATAATAAAGTCTCGAAATATTTGGTATTTCACACAAATGTTGTTGGTATTTGCTAGAACCTTAAAATATGTTACTATATTTGCAAAAATATTAAACGTTTGAAAATGAATTATATATTATTAATAATGAAAGCTTTTGTCTGCTCGGAAATCCTTTCTGACAGGATAGTTATTTAAATAGTGTCTCCATGTGTTTATATATGTGGTTATATATCCAGTTCGTTCATTAGAACTTTATGAGCAATAACCGTTTTTTTAAATTTACATAAATTACACATTTTCCCCTTAAACATATCTTGTCATAAGCTTAATACTACCTCTTATAAGAAGTATTTTCTGTATTTTAAACGAAAAAAAAATACAATATCGGAGGAAATCAGTACTCAGAATGATAAACAAGCGTTTTCTAATTTCACATCTAATTTGTGTGTGTGTGCGTGTAATAATTTTATTTTAGCATAATAATTTTCTTAGCTCATTAAACGAACTCTCATCCCTTCGAGAGAAAAAAACCGTGCTTACTTGTCATTAGATTCTATACAAACGTTTCTATTACATGTGGAATGTCTCCCAGCAGTTGCCATGGGAACGGGAGGATAGTGCTCCTATTCGCGCTTGATTTAACACGGCTGCAGAGTTGTCTTTTCTTTTCACGATGTAATAGTTCTTCGATCTTGGATCGATTAGGAACAGAGTTCCTGCTGAACAGCTAGAAAGCTTCACATACGTAAAGATAGATAGATATTTCTTTTTTTATTTCTATATAAAAATCCAACAAGTATACTACTTGACACAAGCTAAGAAACAATTAGGGTGTATTGAAAACGTTTTAATAATCTGACAAATATACAATTTTCATAGAGGACTAAACACTCTCACATCCTAAGTTTCGATTAATGATTAGAAACAAAACAGTAAATAAAAATTATTTTTGTTACATAAAACAACTGTTTTCCAGGTATTCACATACTATAAAGTCGTTGTAAAGTACTGCGTTATAAGGTATAATAATATTCTGTACTGGTTATTGCAATAAGTTTAACGTCTAATGTATGGGAAATTTCAATATTTGCTTTATTCATACCTAATACCGAGAAATTATTTTTTTACTCGTAGATGCAACCAGGCCAGGCATGGCCAAGTGGTTAGGGCGCTCGACTCGCAATTTGAGGGTCGCGGGTTCGAATCCCGTCCCACCAAACATGCTCGCCCTTTCAGCCGTGGAGGTGTTATAATGTGACGGTTAATCCCACTATTCGTTGGAAAAGAGTAGCCCAATAGTTGGCGGTGGGTGGTGATGACTAGCTGCTTTCCCTCTAGTCTTACACTGCTAAATTAGGGACGGCGGGAAATAGCCTTTGTAGGTTTGCCATAAAATCAAATCAAACATACAAACTTTTGACATAAAAATAATAGAATTGTAATGGAGATCTCTCATTTGAATGGCTAGTAAAGTAAACTTGAAGAGGTTTCACTTTAGCGATTGCAGACTTTGAGATAACCAGTGACTGACAAGAAACAAAGCCAATACAGTTGATGGTAAAAATAATAATTTAGTTAATAAATTAGTATCAGTATATATTCTGTCTAAACTAGTTTCAAAACTCTGACATATCAACGAGATACGACTATCTCAAATACATAAAATACGACTAGTTTTGTAAGTGAATAACCTAAACACAATCTATGTCTACCTACGGAAGGCCTATCTTTTTTAGTTTCTGAAAAGTTTGCATTTCAGGTACTTTATTATCAACAACCTGAATAACATCACAAGCTAAACGACTCTTAGAAGCACACAAACATTAGCAGCTTGTAAAGTTAGAACCGCAGATAATTTCAATGACATGCAAGACAATTCCAAGAAACTCATTTAAATCCTTTAGATGATATTAATTTGGAGAAATTTATGCAATCAAATTAAAATATAGAATCACGTATCCGAGTTCCACGTTAATGTAGAAAATGATATGACCATTTACTTCAAAAAAGAAAAACTATTACTGTGAACAGTTTCTTATTATTCAATGCTACTGTGTTACCTATAGGCGTTGCACGTTATCTAACAACTACAATGATATATAATGCAAATACAAATTTCACATGGCTTCTTATTATTTATATTCTTATGCAATTTTTGGAAACTGTTACCCTAGTCATTTAGCAGAATATGATAATGTTATACTGTATATTTAAAGTCGGTTATTTTTCATTATTTGCTAAACATTCTCAAACACATTCTATTTGACGTATTAATGAAGGATGCCACTGATATCTTTACTTGCACTTCTGCTTTCAGGCCGATCCTGCCAGTCAGTGGGTCTGTGGGTCCAATGTTCGTGACCCGTCACTGTCCTAAATAATTCACGCTCCGCACTTTGGGCAATGGGCACGTTCTAAGGGTAACGATCAAATACCTTTATCTGGTTAGACAAGAGTAGCCAGTGGGTGCTTTTGGCTAGCTGCGTTCCCTCTTGTCCATCAGTTCAAATTTAGGGGCGCAGATAGCTTTTGAATATCCGAAATCAAACAAACTTCCACTTTTTTTAACTTGTTCAACAGAATTTTCATGCTTTATACTTTGTTGAATTTCAATAAGGTTGTTTGACTTTGCTTCATGGTTGATAAAACAATTAGTTTTCATCGTATAATATATGTTGGGCCCGGCATGGCCAGGTGGTTAGGGTGCTTGACTCGCAATCAGAGGATCACGGGTTCGAATCCCCGTCCCACTAAATATATTCGCCCTTTCAGCCGTGGGGTCGTTTTAAAGTGACGGCCAATCCCACTATTCGTTGTATAAGAGTAGATCAAGAGTTGGTGGTGGGTGGTGACGACTTGCTGCCTTCCCTCTAGTCTTTCACTTCTAAATTAGGGACGGCTAGCGCTGATATCCCTCGTGTAGCTTTGCGCGAAAATTCAAAACAAACAAACAATAGATGTTATTACTCTTTCCGTGAAATTAGAACATTCAGTACGTAACAAATGAATCTTGCTCTAAAACTGACTTCGTTATTTAACATTGACTGTCTCTCTATTTATTTTCTTTCTTTTTTTTTATCTTATCAGTAGAATTTTCAAATGTATTCTCTTGTTGTGTAGAAATAAATGATTGCCCAGTTTCAATTACTTGCTTCAATTGCAGGGAAATGGCTTTTGACAAGGAACTTAATCTGCTTTCAGATGAAGTTGGCTAATCTTTAAAATATTTACTTGGGACACAAGCAGATTTTTAATCTTTTCAAGCCTTTCATCACAACAGTTAGATATATCACTGTCAACTCTGAGTCATTCCTTTCATCACAACAATTACACATACCATTGTTAACTCTGATTCATTCCTTTCATCACAACAATTACATATACCATTGTTAACTCTGATTCATTCCTTTCATCACAACTGTACGTATACCATTGTTAACGTTCCTTTCATCACAAACGTTACATTGTTAACTTTGATAGATACAATATTCAAAAACCCTTCTTTGCCCTAAGGTTAAAAAAAGTAATAAAGGGTATCACTCACAAAAGATGTGGTGTCTGATTCAATTGAACCATTTAAACAATAGACTGAGAGACAGGCTTTTAGTGGTTTAAGTTGATATAGTTATTATGTCTAACAATGGTCAATACTCTACTGAAATTTCCCAAACAAGGCTATATGGTAAGAAAATATGTATACAGGAGTTCTATTGATACTTGAATCCACTACAATCACAGTAAAAGTCCCTAACCAAATTACGATATATCTTGCTTTTAGGGACAAATATCTAAACATATATATCTAATTAAATTGTCATATAGTTTTCACTTACAAACTTACAATATTCAAGCATGTAGAGCCAAATTCTGGTTTCAATCTCTAATCACGTTTATAAAAGACAAACTATTATGATAAACGTTATGAAGCTTATGAGAAAACTCGATTAAATGCATCCTGGTGACTTAGTTCGAGTCTGAAAGTTTACATTCATATCCTTGTCTAGCACGATTCCTGGTACAACTATGAAGTTTAATGTGTACATATTTTATAAATCTTCTCGCATTCTTGAATAATATATATAATAAAAGGTTTCGCAGCCTGGAAGCCACTGTTTGAAAATCACATACAAACAGACATTACATTCTAACTGTATGTTCAAGCAAGTAGTACGTTTATATGTGGAACAGATATATAAATTATTACGCGCGGTGCTCGAATGTATAATAGTATCGCTACATTAAACTTTACGCAGCTGAAATTCGTGTATGTTGATATGGTGAATTGAATTATGCATAAGGGAAGAAGTAGCCGGGTTTAATTAAAGCCATCTTTCTTGAAATATATTTATGTTGAGAGAGAACGTACATTCTACCGACATTAATTAAGGCTGCTTTCAATATTCTGTAGCTTCGTGAACACATGTTAGCAACAAATGTATAAATAACACGAAATATATAATAAAAGATAATGTAATGAAAATTCTTGAAAATATTGTTTCCAGCAAAATAAATGTGACAGATGGTAAATAATGATAAAGGGTACGTTCGTTCGTTTGGTAGTTGTTAAGCACAAAGTTACACAATGGGCTATCTATGCTCTGCCCACCACGGTTATCGAAACCTGATATATGCTTAAAGACTTACCGCTGAGCCACAAAATAGCTACGAAATTTATGGAAAGTACCACTTAAAAGCAACCAATATTCGATGTACTTGGATGAACTATAAGATCTTGTCTGGTATTGTTTTTAGCAAAATATTTAATGTCGAGTTTTGTTTCTGTTTTTTAATTTTTTTTCACTAACCTTTAGATAAAAAACGGCACTGTGTAAGTAAAGATAAAACATACATTGCAATGAATATCATCTTGTTTTACAGAGAAAAAAAAACACAGACATGTTTTTAACCATTGTTTTACAGAGAAACACACACACACACACACATTTTTAACCATGATACTTCGGCAACGGAAACAGTGCAGCTTTGTTCAAAATAACACTACACGAAAAGGCATTCATGACTCCTTTAATTATTACCGATAGGTTAAGCCTAAATCAACTAAAACAGACCAACATCGTGAAACTGCTCCCTCAACCTTTCATAGTAGCAGTGCAATCCTTTGCTCAAATCGATGGATTCTCCTGTGTTTTATACTCCATTTTCAACGTGTAAGTCATCATAAGAGACGACGCTTTGCATTCACGGCTGAGAAGTGACAGTTATGAGATTCAACCAACCTGTAAATTCCAGCAGTAGTATGGAACTCCCTGCATATAGTCTATATGTTGGCCTATAGTTCTGAATTGTTATTAATTCCTGGGAGAATGATTTAGTGTCCGGTGTGAATAGAACAGTGATTAATGTTTCGTTACCGGACCGATAATTATAACCACAATTTTCCAAATTTCTACAGCACATTACCCACAGGGGTTTAAGTATGAGTTGTTGACCAGTTGAAATCTGACGATAACTCATGCCACCAATGCTTCATCATCAAATAACCTCATTGAAGATCAGTGTGGTCGTTTCTCGTGGCATCTTAACCCCAACTGGAAGTCTGAAGCAGTTGCTAATTTAACAATGCTATACAGCTGCAATGCACCACGAAATTCACAAGTAAGTTCAGTTCAGATGGATCATGTCCATCTTGGTGCCATTGTTGCCCAGTACAGGAAATGGATCATAGAAGGAACGTGTTAGTGTATTTTCCCCTTCAAATTTAAAACAAACGAACAAAAAAGGTTTTATTAAATAGACATTATGCAGAGGTTTTAATTGACACTTGTATATTTCGGGCCGAATTAGATGGCCAAAAAGCTAATAATCAGTCAGAGGTTTACTAGCCTATAAGTAGTAATGATTGATAAACCTTTGATTGCTAATTAGCTTTTGGGTCATATAATTTGGTGCGAAATATTAAAGAGTGCAGAGTTTTGGTTGTCTCCTATACATCTATCACTATAAGAAGAGTCACAACTAATGTTAATGTAGCTTATAAACAGCTGTAAGACTTGAATCTTTTACTTTGTCTATGTATATATATATATATATAATGCACAAAAATCTGTCTGTGCGTTATCTAACTACTCCTAGGTCACTGGGCCAATCCCAGCCAAAGTTTATGGGATGATAGTCTGGAACAAGGGGCATATTAATGCGGGGTTCTCAACCCCGCTACTCCCCATTTGTTTATACATTTCAATATTTCTTGGGATGAAGTCTCTGTACCCACTGCTTTTGCTTTTCCTCTTTTCTTAATTTTTTTCTGTGATGAAAACGTTTAGTTCCTCCACAAAAACCGAAGTCGATTTATGAAGCGTACGAGTTTAAGTTTTATTCATTTTTTCCAAAATAAATTTTTATTCATTAATGATTGAATTCGAAAAACCGATTAACTGACTAACTGATTAATCAAAACCATGCACGAAATGTAACCCTCCTAGAAAGGGTCAATTTTAGGTGTCATTTGTACTAACAAATCCCAAACTTCAACTATTTTGCAACAAGTAGGGTCAAAAGCTTTAATCTAGATATGAGGCTATGGTAATGGTCAAGGACAAAGAGAATGGATATGCAAATCGTTACAATAAACCGTGAAAAACCCTCAAAAGCGGCCTTAAGCGAGTTCTGTAGCATATTTTGATATAATCTGGAAAAGCATACTTAGCCAATAAGGTTAAACAGTAAGCAGTATTATGTACAACAATCTGAGGTAACCGTCCTTTGTCTGGGTTATGAACTTAAAAAAATATGGGAGTGGATGCTATGATAAATAGCATGATTCACACAATTTATTTATAACATAACATATTACTACATTATTAATTATTACTTCACTAAAAGTTTTGTATAAGCTTTAAGAACTCAGTATGTATACACTGTGCGATGCTCATGATGACTTTCTGGGAAGAGGCAGTGGCAAAAGTAATGGCAGAAGAGGAGCTTTCTGTCACCTGCTTTCAACACCTAGCTCTTAATGTCCTCCTACAGTGTTTCACGTAATTAATTAATAGATGGTCACTGGATGCAGAAGTGTCTTACGGGCCAAAGTTGAAAGATCACGGGTACAAGTAGGAAGTTGGTATAACTCAAAACATGGCTCTTCATATCAGCCTTGGAGTAGAAACTTTAGCTGAGTTTATGTATTATTGCAATAGTGGTGATCATTTTTTCATTGCATTCCTACATAGACAGTACTAGCGCACTCTAAGACATATAAGTCGTTTGTGTAGCCTCCTCCCCACATTATGTATCTTGTGTTATAGAAAAATTTAATGATTTTTTTTCGTATGTAAGGACGTGGCGCCATCTATGAATGTAGTCAACGTCAACTACGTAAAAGATAATAAATGCTCAATAACAGCAAGGCTGTCTTGGAGAACATCAAAGAGCATTAGAAAAAATATTTAATGCTTTGATGACTATTCATCCAACTAGTGTAGAGGCAGAGAGACGTTTTAGTACAGATGGCCTCTTCGTTACAAAATTGCGCAGTCTTTAAATGATAATACTATTTACCAGCTGTGTTTTCTTCAGTCTTATCTCGTGCAAAATAAACGATAATGAGAGGAATAGCTGTTCTAAAAACACCAAGGAACATCCGACTTCATTATAAAATATTTTGATGTGATGTTTGTACCTACAATTAGTGTGGAGACAAAGAGGTCTTAGTAGTTTTACCTCCTTAGTCTAGATACAAAACTATGCATATTTCTGAAAATGATATGGTTAACAAGCTGTATTTTTCATTGATGGTATGATGTAAGTAAAACAATAAAAGTCTTTCACATTTTTAGAAATTTTAATCATCTGAGGCAGTTAACCATTGACTAGTTGGAAAATTTAATCATTTTTACCAAAAAAAATCATCAATAAACA
This sequence comes from Limulus polyphemus, assembly GCF_000517525.1. Lineage (NCBI taxonomy): Eukaryota > Metazoa > Arthropoda > Merostomata > Xiphosura > Limulidae > Limulus > Limulus polyphemus. The sequence goes on from NW_013668770.1 coordinate 88,230, forward strand.
ATGCACTTTTATACAATCATGCAAGGCAGGAAATGTTAGCGTTTTAAAGAAAGAAATACCAGTAATATTGAACCCTATCAGTAAAACAAGTTAAGATGTTGTTTTAGCATGGAATAAAGAGGCTACTCCACGACCGAAAGTAATCCAAGAACACGGCGATCTATTGCAACTAATGTAGGAACATCTCTCGCAACTGTAAATAATCCTCTTTTATATGAAAAGTTTCTCCCAAAGTACATAGTACAACAGAAGGGCAATTTTCCAAAGCTGCACGAGCGGCATCTATCATGCGACAAAATTGACAGAAACGTGTCGTCACATTCAACAAAGCATATGTCTACTCTACTTAAGTGTCTGAAAATGTTCGAAGAATTCATTAAAGTTATGCAAATGATAAAACATTTCAATAATTGTACACAATATGTCGAAAAGCATTTTATCGTTGCAGATAATAACTAAGACGGTAAGTTACACATCAGGAGGATGGAGAAAAATGGCAAGATTAACTCCTGTATACAATCTTGTTAATCTGCTGACACCACTATAATGTGAGGAAGTATCATCTTTGTACTCACAAGATGCCACTGTCACGAAAAAGTATCCATAATATCATATGCTGAAGTCAATATGCCACTTCTCTGATGATGGAAAAAAGGCTGTTTAGCCTAAACACTCATTTTTGATTCATTCCCATAGGTCGTGAATATGTGAGCACCCCTCAGTGTGTATGCATGTGTGTGCGTGTATATATATATATATATATATCATTTAGCAATGGTAAGCTCACAAAAAGAGGTAAATCTATCCACTTATATGTTCTTCAAATTTGTGTATCACTATTAAATAAAATTTTTAAATATTATTATTCAATTACTGTTCTAATTTTTTTCTTCTTTTTTGGAACAGCTTTCCGTGTGCATTACTCCAGTCGTTGTAAGTATATATTTGTTATATTTTAAATGTAAAACAATACATAGACTTATTTTTTCAATAATTCAGTAAGAAAATGACTTAAAAGAGAAGTCAAATATTTCAAAATGTTCTGTTTTTAGAAATTATCATCACTGGAAATATGTTTTTCATAATAGACCTTTTAGATAATTTTGCATATATGATTATGTTAAATTTCCCTACGAATAAGGGTCGGACTGTAAATCCGAGGGTTTTATGACTTGTTTCTCATGAACGAAAAAAATCACGCTCCGCATAATGGTGCCGAAAGGCGTTATAAAAATGAAGGTCAAATGCTACTATTCGATTAGAATACATTAGAGTTGCAGGTGGGTATTATTGAAAAACTTCCTTTAACGTATCAATTAAAATTATAGGTGGCTACTGCAGATACCCCTTGCGCGACTATCGGAAGCAAACAAACCGTACTAGAACGTTTTATAACTTTAAGAAAGAAATATTTCATGGGACTTCATTTGTTTGTTAAATTTTGCGCAGAGCTACTCGTTGATATCTATTCTTGCCGTCCCTAACTTAGAAATGATAGACTAGAGGGAAGGCAGCTATTCAACACCACCCACAGCCAACTCTTCGATTACTCTAATCGAACAGAGGGATTGACTTTTACATAATAACATCCCCACGGCTAGAAAGCCGAGCGTGATGTGAGTGATTTCATAGCCATCTTTACTCTGAAATATATATATATATATATATTTACAATAATAATTGTTTTTATTATATATAATTTTTAAATAGATTTTCATTAAAACGTGACCTGTAAGTTGATAAATTTTCCCATTTTCCAGATGGAAATATTAGAAGAGCTCCAGCAAATTGTCGAAAAATGTGTGAATCAGGTGGAGGGTTAATAACTTCATATGGCCTAAGATGAGGTAATAAGTCAGTCTTGTAGTGGAAGAATACTCAAACTTTAGAATGAAAGCTAAAGATATGAATCAACTGTTATATAATTTGATTAATAAGTCAGTCTTGTAGTGGAAGAATACTCAAACTTTAGAATGAAAGCTAAAGATATGAATCAACTGTTATATAATTTGATTAATAAGTCAGTCTTGTAGTGGAAGAATACTCAAACTTTAGAATGAAAGCTAAAGATATGAATCAACTGTTATATAATTTGATTAATAAGTCAGTCTTGTGGTGGAAGAATACTCAAACTTTAGAATGAAAGCTAAAGATATGAATCAACTGTTATATAATTTGATTAATAAGTCAGTCTTGTAGTGGAAGAATACTCAAACTTTAGAATGAAAGCTAAAGATATGAATCAACTGTTATATAATTTGATTAATAAATCAGTCTTTATTGGTGTTCATTCTTTTTTTTTTTATTAATGTCACTAAAACACTATTATATTGCATTATCAGTATGATATTATAAATGTATTTTAATTTTTCATCATTGATTGATGTTTTTCTTCTGTAAATGATGCCGTTTGATGATTAGCCAGACATTCTCTAATTGGCCAATCAGTAGTGAAAGAATTCAGTCTAACAAATTTAAAACTCAAATATTTTTAAACACCTATTAATCCATGCATTTTAAATTATCACGATTATTTGCCATGACAATTAATAAGTGTTATTAAATAATTCCATATTGTGAAACGTCTGATTGGATCTTTTTTCTTTCGTAGCTTCGGTTTACACCACACCGACCACATATGCACGTCGTTAATTAAGTAAATAATAATTGTAGAATCTGATCTGTTAGTAATTGTTTCGGTAATATATGAAGTGATCATTTTGCAGTTAATGTAAAAAATATTTTTATTCCTAATAAACTGAGTTTTTCATGGTTTGAGTTCAAACCTCTACAATAAATTGTTTGTTCATATTCTTTTCATGATGATTTCATGTCTAATATGTTACTTAATTACTCTCGCCCCCGGAGGGAGGGTGAAGGTATTGCAGTCGGGTCAGTGTGTGTGTGTGTGTCTGTCTGTGTTTCCTCACGCGTATCTGAAAAAATAAAAGACCGATGTACTCGAAAACTTTACACAAGATGGGAAGTCAGTATGGGACAGTCCTCCCCAAATTTTGTCCAGATCTAGATCTGGATTCTTGTTCACTTTGAAACATATTTTATAATGGGGAGATAAGGCATTTTTTACAGTTTTGGGCTAATAATTCTGTAAAGTGTGATCGGATTTGTACAAACTTCATGAGCACATTAAGGTTGAGACTCCTTACCACACTACAAAAAATGATCCGGATTGTTGATTATTCTGGATCTGAGAAGAATTTTCTGAGTATTTGAAGGTGAAATTTGACGTCAGTCTGAGCCATTGTATACATGCTTCAAGTAATTTCTGTGTAATTTATTGTATGCATGTTTCAAGTAATTTCTATGTAATTTATTGTATGCATGCTTCAAGTAATTTCTGTGAAGTTTATTGTATACATGCTTCAAGTAATTTCTGTGTAATTGATTGTATGCATACTTCAAGTAATTTCTATGTAATTGATTGTATGCATGCTTCAAGTAATTTCTGTGTAATTGATTGTATGCATGCTTCAAGTAATTTCTACGTAATTGATTGTATGCATGCTTCAAGTAATTTCTATGTAATTGATTGTATGCATGCTTCAAGTAATTTCAATATAATTGATTGTATGCATGCTTCAAGTAATTTCTATGTAATTGATTGTATGCATGCTTCAAGTAATTTCTGTTATTTATTGTATGCATGCTTCAAGTAATTTCTATGTAATTGATTGTATGCATGCTTCAAGTAATTTCTATGTTAGTTATTGTATGCATGCTACTGCTAAGCAATTACATATTGATTCATTATACATTTTTATTTCGTGTCATCATTTTTTAATGAAAAATAGATAACAATAAGTTATTAAAATTTTAAAATAACTTTTTTTGTTTACTTAACGATTTTGTTCGAGCTCTATTGAAATATGCGTAAATATGAGAAGCAAAGACTGTTGTATTGCTCCTTAAGCTCAGGTTGTTTAATTCATTTGCACCCGATTGCTTAGCAGCAAGCTTGAGGGCTTTTAACGCTAAAAATCCAAGTTCAGTCCCTGCGGTGCGTACAGCGTATATTGCCATTGTATAACTTGTCGTTCAACAACAACAAAACAAACTGTTTAGTTCATTAACCTTGATGCTAATATGTTTCCGACACCGATAATAAACTTACAGATCTCACTTTAACTAATTAAGTCGAGATTAGTGAAGCAGTGCAAATCTTATAACTAATTATAAAGTTTTTTGAACAAATTTAGTCGAATCAGATGGAATTATATATTTCTTAGCATTAGTTATCACAAGTGAACATCCACAATATCTATAACAACAGGTAAATTAACATTTACGTGTTCTCCTCAAAACATTTAAAAATATAAAATGTCAGTACTAGGATAATAGAACTCCTTTTTTTCTCAAAATAAATCATTAAGTCAGTCAGACGTATAACCAACAGTCAAAAGTACCCGTCCCCAGTGACAAGAAAAGTTTGAGTTAATCTATCAATTTAAATTATTTCATGAACTTTAAAAGGATAATTGTGTTGCACTCTTGGTTTCACTCAGAGCCACAGCTCCGAGTTACTTATACCGCCCACCGCGAGAAGTAATTGTTGAGCATTTCAGTCATGCTAAGAGCCGCTCAACAATAACATATGGTAAATCTACATTTTTATTCTTTAAGTTACGCCACATTTTGAAAAGTGAACGATAGTGTGATTAATTCCTAAAAATATTGTGTAGAATATCCTGCTTGCGAAATAAAATTTGGCATAATCATTATTCATGCCTGTTCTCCAGTCATTTCAAAAGTGAATGTTGAGCTTTGCCTGCGTGCGCAGCTTTTCAAACGGGTGATAGACTAACGCTCGAAGAGACACCGCGGTTCGCAATATATATAAGATACCAAAAAATGAACAAATTACCAGCAATACTTTAAAAGTTCATATAAAATAAGAGAAGAATGTTTCATCGGAGTTTCAAATGTAGTGAACAATTTAAAAGGAAATATCGAAAAACATGTAAATATCAGCTTAATTAAATATTGTTGTTGTTTTTTTATCATTTAGTTGGGTAAATATTTTCGTACTTATGTATTTGATTGAAAATTAATAACCCTGTGAATATGTTGAATATGATTAAAAAACAGATTTGCTTTGATCTCCAGCAAAAAAAGCTGCAAGTAATAACTGGAAATAAAAATAAAACAAAAACATTAAAGACAAACACATTTACATCTTATGTTTCTGGCAGATGATTTTAAAAATTTAGATAACAAATATATAAATTACACTTGTACACTGTGGATGGACTGTGACAACATTGTTCAGAGAATCACTTGCAAGTCGTACAAATTTAATTTAATTTAGCTACTGTTTCCTTGTAACGTTTCAAGATCTACGATCCTTTGAATTTATCCCGTGTATAAAAGCTAACTGTGCTGATCGGGCCTATAAAGTGCTAACAAAACTTGATCGGGGTTAAACAATGCACAATCAAATGTAACAGCACCTTAAAGGATCAAGTTTTTAATGTTTTCTATAAAAATTGAGAAATACTCACTGTAAAGAATCGATGGCAGAAATAGGCTCGAAAACCACACACTAAATTTATCATAATAGCTAAGTTAATCACAAAATGAAAATTAGAAAACAGAACCCTCTAATCCCAAAATATTTTCCGGTGGAGTTGAGCAGTATCTTTTAGTAACATATCTCTTCCAGTCATACCTCATATGGCCACATACCTGTCAAATTCTTCTTCTTCTTCCTCTCTACCAACACATCCCCAGTGAATTTTTGTGTTTTTGATCTGTTTAAATGAGCACTTGAAAGGGTTATTCGTAATACATTAACAGGTTTATGGAAGATTGCAGAAGCTGTTTTTGTGCAAAGCTACGCGGTGGTTGATCTACGCTGATTCGCCTACAGTGATCAAATTCTGGGTGTTAGTGTTGTAAGCCTTCATTCTTAACTATGAATTACTTGGTGATGTCTGCAGAAAATAAAAGGGAGAACATTGATATGGCTGTCTACAAAAAAGCCTGACCTCATAAAAACACCACTGTAAAGTCATTTCAAGAAGGAAATAGGTAAAGCTTGATCGTGCCAGCAGATCTTTACTTTATTTCTTCCAAATTTTATGATATATATTAATCCTGTTGCTAGTGGTATAAAGAAATGACCACTGAGTAACACTGAACAAAATTTGATGTGGCGAATTAGAAGCCAAACTGAATCTAAATTCAGTTTTACAACACATTAATAAAAATGATGCAAAGTAAGTAATGCCAAGTTGCTTTAGTTTGTTTTGTTTATGAGATATAACCTACTGTTTGAGCTAAAGCAGAATTTTTACATTTTACATTCAAGATGGACAGTATTGTTACGTCTCTGGTCGTTGGTTAATTTTCCTGTAAAAATTCTTTCCGAAAAACTTCAGCGATACAAGTCCTTTCTTAAATAAAACTAGTTTATTCTCTCTCAATACAACTTTGCAATACACTTAATTTCCACAGTCACTTTTACTTCAACACACGCTATAATTCACAAAGATTCACGCACTTTACTTACGACTTGACTCGATTATCTGTCTCTATCTCTTCAATCTGCAATTATTCATGCCGTCACTTCTTTTGCCGGCTTATATATACAAAAATAGAGGGCGCATAGAGAAGACTAGAGTTGCCACGAACAGACATAATCCTTCTAAAATCTCATGACGTGTTACTAGAGTCACGTGACTTCCGCTGTCGTAACAGTATTTTAAAAGAACAGTTTTGCACATCTCAACCTACGGAATGAGCAGCATCAGGCTGAACAGAAGTAAAAATTAAAGCCAAAACGTCTCCGGTGGATTATTACTATCCAGAGTTACGAAGCTAAAATCTGAGGCTGAATCCTCTGCAGTGAACAGAGGGACAGCCCCATATGTAATTTTGCGCTAAACAAACAACAACGACAAAGCCGAAACATTCTTGTAATTATCATAACCGAACCATATTAAACATAATTCTATATACTACGTCTTTTAGATATTGGGCGCAAGATTGTTATTCAATAATATTATGTATATTGTTACGACATCGAGGTCACGTGACTAGTATCACGCCACGTCATTCTCGAACTTTCACGTCTTTTCCTTAAATCTCGTGATCTTTCTAGATATAGTGTAGTCTTGTATATATAAGACCGGCCACGAAGCGACGGGGAGGTAATGAGTAATTGAATGTATGCGGATAAAATATTGTTGGCCACGTGAGACGTGAGTTATAGCGTTATTATAGAGCGACTATTGAAATTAAGTGTATCGTAAAGTTGTATTCGGAAAGAATAAACCAGTTTTATTAAGTAAGGACTTGTGTCGCTAAAGTTTCGTCGGAACGAAGTTACGGAAAGTTAACTAACGAACGAACAAATTGGTGTCAGAGAGTGAGACAAAAAATGGAAACGAGAAGCGGCAAATCAAACTACAGCCTAGCAGACTTGATGGCAGCAATACAAGAGCAGCAAAAGAAACAAGAAGAACGAGAAAAGAAACAAGAAGAAAGATTACAGCAGTTGTTGGAGAAAAAA
>NW_013668770.1:96628-118903 GCF_000517525.1 Limulus polyphemus
AGGAAGGGGCAGTGTTACGACATCGAGGTCACGCGACTAGTATCACGCCATGTCATTCTCGAACTTTCACGTCTTTTCCTTAAATCTCGTGATCTTTCTAGATATAGTGTAGTCTTGTATATATAAGACCGGCCACGAAGCGACGAGGGGTAATGAGTAATTGAATGTATGCGGATAAAATATTGTTGGCCACGTGAGACGTGAGTTATAGCGTTGTTATAGAGCCACTGTTGAAATTAAGTGTATTGTAAAGTTGTATTCGGAAATAATAAACCAGTTTTATTTAAGAAAGGACTTGTGTCGCTAAAGTTTCGTCGGAACGAATTTACGGAAAATTAACTAACGAACAGAGACGTAACAATATTTTATTCGCAGACGAAGGTAGTTCATCGCATAAATGACTGTATCTTAAAATTACAAAAGAAAAAAATACCCATATGATTACCATAATCGACAGATGGCGACAATAGTATGTGCATTTTTTTTATCGTTTCGTTTTTTGGGTGGGAATGAGGTTCAATCGGTAGAGAATTTCTGTTAATGTTTGTATTATTTAAATATTCATTTGATGAAACTTAGCCATAAGATATTTGTTTAAATATTAATAGTATAACTTATAAGCTTGTTTGTGCATAATCACTTAATCATGGCAAGATCAACCTATAAACTATATAAGTATAACTAGTATACTATAACTTAAGTTATTATTACAATTATATCTACTCTTAACTTACACTGTTAGTGTTACAGTTACAATACAAGTACAGTACAGTTCAAAGTTGTCCTTGGGGCACCCACCCACCACTGGAAAGGTAAAAATGTAAACCTAGGAAATAATCGATCCCCCTGTTAAACTTCTTTCAGATTCATGTAACGGTGGGCACCTCATTTCAGAATTCACACATTCACCCTGTTGCTAGTAGTGTTAGAAAATTATCTTAACTGGTGCCTAGCCTGTCTCTCTTTTTTTCTTTTTTTTCCAAATTTAAACTTGTGTCCTCTCATCCTTTTACTTTTATCTTCAGATTACACAACATAGAAATGAGTCCTTTATCCTATAAATACCTCAAGAGAAAATAAGGTGAGTTATCTTAACTTTCCCTGTAAAAAAGTGTAAATTGTAATATAACCCATCCCTGGAATCATCCTTCAAGGATTCCTTGTACCCTCCTCTGAACCCTTTCCTAGTAAGTCAGTATCTTTTCTTAGATAAGGAGACCAAAACTGTATATATATAAGCAACAAATGCTTTTAATTCAAGATGGGCATGTTCATAAAAAAGAAAGGAAAATCAATGCTAGTTGGCTTAGAAAAAACATATTAGGAAAATTAAGGATAAATACCATAGTTCTAGAGAAAATTATAGAGAGACTGGTAAAATATAGTAAAATGTGTTATAAAAGAAAATCAACATGGATTTGATAAAAAACAAATCTTCCTTTTACTTTTTATGAGGGTGTTATCTGGATAATGGAAAGGCTGTGGATTTGTTGTACATTAAGTTCCACACAGAAGATAAGCTAAGAAAGATTAATAAATTAGATTGTAAGATGGGTAGATGAAAGAAAGCAAAAAACTATTAATGGAGTGTAGTCAAAGTGAGCCATAGTTACTAGTGGAGTGTGTCAGGGGTCACTGCTTTTTCTTATTTACATTAATGATATTGATAGTGCTTAGTTAGTAATATTTGCTGAACGACATTCAACTCTTGAGCATTTCTAGCTGTATTGACAGTGTTGAGAAACTACAGAATGACTTGGAACAATTTATTTGTTGCACAGATATTTGACAAAGACCTTTAGTTACATTAAGTGCAAGATAATGCATTGGATTATCATAATTTTAATCACATGTTTATTATAGATGGAATCAATTCAGTTAATATGATTTTTCATTTGACAAATATAAGATGGTATATATCAAATTAAATAAACTTGTTTCAAAATATTACATTTCTAGAGCTGTGTACAAATGGCTTTATTTCACAAAACACACTCTCTTCTAAATCTTTTTCTACATTATTTTTGCATTTTTTTTATAATTTTTACATCCTTTTGATTATACATCCCATTACAATTCCAGAAATGTTCAGCTATAACTTAAAATAGTTTTACAGATTTTTTAAATGTTTTGATGTTCTTTCAATCTTATTTTTTAATTTTCATTTCACTAATATAAATTTTACCATTTGAATATTAGTCATTATATCTATTTCTTTCCTTTGTAGTGTACATAAACTGAGCTATCTGTGTAATTGTAGCTCTGATGATGGAAACAACTGTTCCAAAACTAGGTGACTCGTACTTTTTATCAACAAATATTTTATCATGCTTCTTATGAACATTGTTTCATTTTTAAAAATGAATATCATGATATGCCTTAAAATAAATTATATTATTTGTAAATATTATGTTTAACCTAGATATAAATAATGCAGTAAATATAATTTACATGGACATCAGAAATCTGTTGATAAGATTTTTCACTTCCAAGGGGGGCCATATGGCCAATCTAGGGTATCCCATTTCTACTACATCATACTATAAACTACTTAAAGAAACTTTTTTAAATATCCAACCATGATTTCTAAGATATTTACCCAATTTCCTCATAAACTCTTTTACAGTCTGTACCTTATCTGAAGGCAAATTATTTTGCTGGGAGACCACTATTAAAAAGTAACACTTACTTAAGTGGCATCATATATTGTCAAAATTTTCCATATCTTAAGCTTGTGTCCTTTAATTTTACTACAGGCAATTGTTTTTAACTCACCTCCAACAAATTCATCAAGGGATTTCCCTCAAGCTCTTCTCTAAAACCTTGTCAACAATTCAACATGATTTCTGAAATAAGATGACCAAAATTAAACACATATTCCAAACAAGGCCTAACCAGGATTTTATGGTTTATAGCATTTATATGTGAGCAGTGACAAGAAGGTTAGGATTTTGGACTTTTCTCTGAAGTGCAGAGGAATTCAATGTGTTAAATATTGCTAGGGAAATTGAGTAATTTTTGTGTTTGAGTGGTGGAACACAAAAATATTTGAAAATGTAAACTTAAAAGTTAAGGGTAATGAGTTTGAGCTTTGGAAGAATAGATGCACACTTGTTATGGCAAATTTGACAGTTTATTTTTTTTATTAATTATAAACTTATGAAATGGTTTGCATAACAATATGGTTTGTGCAGTAAGTTTGAATTATTTTATAATTCTTTTGGATAGTTATACATAGATGCGAAAGGTTATATTTAGGCTTTAAAATCTTAAATCAAAGTAGAAGTTTGTAGTATTAGTCTATTTTTATTTTTTAGATGAGGTTGGGAATTCAAACAGCTGAACATGACTTTTCCTATTAAAAACTAAACTTTGCACTAATACATAGATGTTAGGAGCTAAGTCGTTAGTCTCAGTTTAAGGACCAATATTCAGGGAAGACATTCAAAGTCAATGCTCAAAATAAAATATCTTCAGAAAAAAAAATTTATTATTGAGAAAGAAGAAATGCATTTGTAATGAAGAAAAATGGCAACTTCTAAGCCCACCTAACTAAATATCATCAGAAAATGTATACTAGTGGATTTTTAGTACATGTGAACCACGAGAATACATTATACATTGTTCTATTTGTCAAATTATTAATAACATCTGTCATGATCTTATTTTATGAGTTTTTTTGAACTTTTTTGAATAATAATGTACTAAAGAACATTATTATTATGTCTCAGGGATTAAAGTGGAATAACAGCTGTATCAAAATTACAATCATGGAACGACAAAACTTTCTACAAGAGCTACAAGGTTTCTCACCCTGTAATCTGCGGTCTGTAGAAACTATAATCACAACAGAGAGTGGAAGATTGCTGCGAGAAAAAAAGGATAGTCATGGAAGGTTTCATGTGATAGAAGAAGGCAGGTGTTTGGGTTATATTGGAGACTTGAAACCTGACTTGCAAGTGGCAGAAGTAACACCAAGGCTTTTTATTGGTAACTCTTGTTATATTTTATCTATTTAGAATGCATTATTATTATTATTTTTTGTGTGTGCTTTCATTAAAAGTTACTTTCTTATCTTTTAATTCTAATTTAAGTGACAGAAACCATACAGCTCAGTTTCAAAAGTAAAAGCCATTTCATATTTGTACACTTCACAAAACAAAAAGAATATGAAATTATGATAATTTAGCTATGAGAAAAATAAATGTCAATCTTCCCCACAATTCATTTAATGAATTTTGTAATGAGTACTGTAACCCTAAAACAGTCTTCTGGGTCACTCTATCTTTTGTCTTTGGGTAAGTTATCAAAGTGGAACTTTACTAAAGTTGTACATTTTTCATCAAACTGTAGTTCACATTTCTGGTGTTGATATGTAGCCCCTCTGACACATTGGGAGATCCAGAGTTATTGTTTGTGGGGGGACAGGGACAAAGTTTTTTGTTTTGTTTTTTAGAGATGGCACCAACGTGACAATGAGCATCTACTGGGTGGTGTCCACAGGCCTGCCCAAAGGCCCCTGGTGGGGGACAGGGGTGGAGCCCCATTGGGGGTCCAGGTGCAACATCCTTGGAAGATCTGTGCTTTTGTGTAATCTGGAATTAAAAAATGCACCTAAATATGACTCGCAAATCATCTCGTATACATTCATTGCTAAACTTCACATTGCACGAAATCATACTTACAAACTGCCTGTTTATGGGTTAAAATAATCATGACTTTTTTTGTGTGTTCTGATGCACTTTGAAGATGGTATGTGGTTTTCATTAAGTAAGCTTCTTTGTACCATGAAAGTTTAGAATACATATCGAAAACCACAACTAAGATCACAAGTTAAACTTGTCCAGTTTCAGATGAATTGCTTTGTCACATTCAACCCACTTCTTACTTTCAAGGATGAGTTTAGTCAAGGCTTCAATGTTTAATATTAACTTTCAATCAGAACAAGCTAAATACATAGAGTGAAATTAAAAATCACTTTGTGGCTATCATTATAACTAATTAAATATACTTTTTTTATATTTCTACTTATAACTATTAGAATGCATTATTTCATCACATGGATAACCTCGCTGTAAAAATATTTTTAGCCATAATTTCAGTAATACCTCAAAATGTTCATATTCCAACTATCAAGAAAATAAGTCACCTATCCACCCTGTGAGATTCAACTTCTTTACAGTAACTTCTGCTTTGCTTATAAGTAATGATAAAATATACATTTAAATAATATTTAGATAAGAAAAAAATAATCTTCTTAATTTACTGTATAATTATCACTCATTTCTGTATCACCTTTAACAGCATCATTGACCTCAAGATTCAGGTATACACAGCACACTCTCAATGGCAGTGTGCTGACTATACATGCATTTGCATGGGGTTCTGAAGCAATGAGAGGTTCCCCTACTGTGATGACTCAGTTACTTGCCACTAGTAACTGAGTGAAAGCAGAAACAGAGTGCTTAGCTTATGTTGAATCTGCAAATTGGTTTGAGATTTACAGTAATACTAAAAAAAATAATAGTCATAACTCTTTTATTCTGATTAAATTGTGTGGGATTATTTTTATGATACTGAATTTGACAACACATTCCATTGTACAGAGAACAACACCCTATAATTTGCCACATGACCTTGCACAGAGAGCTTACTTAATAGAAGAAAGATAATTCTGAATCATATCACAAAGTTTTGTACTATTATTGTAAGAATGTTTTTAGTGAATTTGTGACTCAATATTAACTGTGAACTACAGCAAAAAATGAAGGTTATAAAATATATTTTATATGATATTTCAATTATTTTAGTTCTCATCAGTTGTTGGTATTAGAGTAATTAGTTTTTTATAATTTCTAGTTTCTAATTTTAGTGTGATTGGATGTGCTTTTCAAATACACTGGCAGAACTGCTGGAGGCTTCAGAAAGGAACTTTGCAAATGCCACCCCAGTACACTGTACATGCTTTTCACTTGATTCCTTGTCATTCATAGTTCCCTGTACACCAGAGTATGCTCCATTTATGGTTTTACTGCAGTTATGTCTTTGGCCAAGGCACTTCATTAAGAGAAAGACTTTTTTTTTTTAACAAGTTTTAGGATGTGAGTTTGAATGTCAGTACTTCCATTATCTCTGTTTTCATGAGAACCAAGAAAGCTCTCAACTGCTTTCACTCCAACAGATTTATCATTTTCACCTCTATTGATTTTAACATAGTCAAACACTATTTTATTTATCAATTTTACAAAATGTATTATAATCCATGTTGATTTAGAAAAGTGTATTATATGTGTGTTGCCTGTAAACTCACTTTTCATGCGTTTTAGAAAAACTTTTATCATCTCATTTTGAATAGTTGGACTTTGGTGTTCTTTTTCTGACAACTCATTGAACCATTTAATTTCTGTATCAAGTTTGACTTAAAGCTTATTGCACTTTTAATGTTTATTATGTTAAGAAAAAAAAAGCACAATTTCCCATCCTTTGTTTCAAACAAGTTTTTATTTTTCACCCATCCAACGGATGGGTACTCCAGTTAGTAGAATATAAGTACATAGAACAAGTAATGGTTACAATAATAATAGTTTTCTATTACTTCCAGGATCTCAAGATGTTGCCCAGGATCTAGATATTCTACACCGTATACATGTAACACACATTTTAAATGTTGCTACTGGTATTCCAAACCTTTATGAACAAGAATTTATCTACAAAAGGATCAATATTTTTGACCTTCCAGAAACAAACATCAGAATATTTTTTGATGACTGCTTCTATTTCATTGATAGTGGTCGACAAGAGGGTGGTGTTTTGGTTCACTGTAATGCTGGCGTGTCTCGTTCTGCCACGATAGTTGTTGGATATTTGATGAACAGGGAAAAATTAAGTCTTGATGAGGCTCTTAGTAAAGTAATAAGTGTAAGACCATTTATTAGACCCAATGACGGTTTCATGCAACAACTGATAGAATATGAAAAGGAACTATCTGAAAAAGCTAATATATGAAATGTAAATAGTAATAGCTGTCTTCTTACCAAAGTATCTAAGCTTATAATTATTTTGTACACTTCTATGCAGTCTGTTATTGAAGTAAATGTATTGATTTTTAGCTTCAATAATATTTAATTTTTAATGATGACATAACATGTTCTGAATAGTTGAGATGTATTGAAACAGATGAAATATAGCAACTTACTTGGTTAGTTTCAAATAGACCACCGTGACCCGTTGGGTCACCCACTATTCAGGGGTTGTGAAGAACTCAAGCTAATTTCAATATTGCACCGAAATGAAGGTTTATTTTGAGATAATTTAATTAAATATTTCAATCCATTCGCGTTATTCATAATTCAAGAAAATATATTTGATTGTTGATCGGGAGTAAAAGGAAAGACCATTTCATTTTTCAAAAAAGTGAAGTAAGAAGTTTCATAAAGAGTGCAAACGGTAGTGTGATGTAAAATTACTCATGCTAGAAATTTTCATAAAAGTGATCCGAAATTATTTTTTATCACACGGTCTCTAATATATACCATAGTAACAGTTGGATAATGTCATTATTTCTTATCACACAATCACTAATATACACCATAGTAACAGTTGGGCCACCCACTATTCAGAGGTTATGAAGAATTCAAGCTAATTTCAATATTTAACTAAACTTGTTTTATTCTGTTTCTATTCTCATTTCATTACAAATATGGAGCTATTATGCACCATTTTTGCTGTATTTAATTACAGACAAACAAACAATCTCAAAGTTTTAGTAGTATATAGATAGATAAATATACTTGTATAAAACTAGTTTATCAACTTACAACATTAAAAGCTGCTGGAATTTTGGCTTTCCACATCATGTTTTATATTGACATCTATTTAGAGCTAACAACCATCTACATCAATAGTAGTTAATAATTCTGATAGTTCAGATAATTCACAACAATTTCAATTAAATTATTTACATGTGAGCGAAAGGTAGCCCACAGGGCGAATTTTGATAAATATTTTAGTGAACATTAGTTTTCAAATGGTTTTCTTATAAGTTTAGTTTGTGCTTTCATACCTGTGGTATGCCAATAGTAATAGAAATATTCAATGGATCCCTTAATAATTTGGTTATATTGCTTGAGAAAGGTTTTGGTAAGGAATATTTTTGGAATGTTAATTGATTGTGCTTAGACGGTACAGTCTTCTCAAGTTTTATATATTTTCAAATTTTCTATAATTTTTAATTTAGCTCAAATAACTGCTGAAACCAGAAATAAATAGTTTATATTTCATGTAAAGCAGTATTTTAGTAGCATTTTGAAAATTCATATCTAACAGAACTTACTTGGTGGTCTTGTTTACTGTATTAGTGTAATCAAAGGAGAACAGCATCTTGACAAGAGCATGTAGGAATAATAGAAATAACATTATGTTGGATCTTTAAATCATGGTAACATTCTTACTTCATTTTCACGTGTTGAACATGAAGTGTGGTTTAGATGACCAAATTTCAAAACCTTAAAAGATTAATTCTGAGAGTTATCTATGTATGTGACTTAACATAAAATTAAATTAAATGGACTTATAAGTAATTTTTGTATATAAAATAAAATTTTAACTTTGAATTGTATTTTTATATTATAACAGACTTTTTTTGTTACTGACTTTTAATTCAGTCCATTACTGATCCTTAGTTAAGACTTACTTTGTTCAGCTGGGATAAGATATGAAATTTGAAAATTATTATAGTCACTAATCCAAAGATAAAGTTTTCTTGGACTGTAAATTTTCATGCATGTATAAAAAATCAGTAGTAACAAGTAGGCTTAACAGAAAAATCAGAGAATTAGTTTTGTAGAAGAAAATAGTATGTCATGGTAAATATATTTTGAGACTAGAAACTAATGATGTTGAAATATATAAACATTAAGAAAATGTCTTACTTTTTTCTCAACATAACTGTATTGACTGTGATACTGCAACCTTTGGTAGGCAAAATGCTTCCAAGATTATGGTTCATAATAATGCACTTGTTTTCTTTCTTATTATGTGATATACTTGCCAAAATTTCCATTAGTGGAGCAAAAACTCACAGAAACAAATATATAAAAATTGTCTATGAAAAAATTGCTCTAGATTTTTCCCAAGAGGAGTTTGATGTTATTGATTGTTGACATACTGTATTATTTGCGAGTTTTATTGGGTCCTTTTAAGATGTTACATTTCTTTTTATCACAAGTGTGTTAAGAAATGTTGCCCATTATCTTGCATCTGCAGTGTTTTGGATCACTGTACTTGTTTAGGAACTCCTATTTTTGTTGTCGTAATATCAAGTGGCTAGGTATATTAGGAACTATATAATTTTTTGCTTTTATAACACCAGAGAGGTAAGTATTTTAGAAACTCGTTTAATTTATTTTTTGTTATTATAACACCATGTGATTAGGTGTTTTAGCAACTCCTTATTTCTCTTAAAAAAAATTAATGTACAATAGGGATTGGGGGAAGAGTTAATTGGTATTCCAACAGCCATTTGGTAAATATCTTCTGTCCAAGAAAAGTTAAAAGACAGGTTACTGAGAAGAGATTTTAAGTTGGTTCAGTAAATCAGCTTTATCTGGTTTTAGTTTGCAAGATTAGAATGTTTAAAATTGCAGGTACAATAGTGAATAATGAGATTACATCAGAAAGGCTAAAATATATTGATCATGAAGCACTAACTCTTTAACTTGTTTCACACGAAATGTAATTTAATTTCAAGGAGATGGCTAAAACATTCGCTTTCTGGTATATGGTACTATTGAGTAAATTTACTAAAAGTCTACTTGTAAATAGGATACTGTTGTATGGTTATTCTGGCAATCTGCAGAAATATGGTGGTTTGATCATAATTGGATATTCAAGTTATCAATTTTAAGTATTTTAACAGCTGATGTAACTTTTTCACGATTTTGTATTTGGTGTTTACTATGTTTGAAGTAACAAGACTATGTCCAGTATCTTTGACCATTACCAGCTGGTTTTTTGTTGTTAGTTTTTTTGTTTGTTTCAAAAGTTACAAACACAGTGCTCTGTTTGTTTATTAATGTGTGTCTCTTTTCTCAGCTCATGTTCGTTTGAATTTGGAGAGTAATTTGCTTTACTTCCACTTTGATTTTGGTAGCATCGATCTTACTGATACAATTTGTTGTATCCTGGATATTGGTAATAATCTCGAGTGTTTGGAGTGTTGCAAGGAGTCAGGGCAAAGTTAATTTCCTTTTAGTTTCAGTTTTATTTACTTCACTTTAATTATTCCAAAAAAAGAACATCATTCTTCTTGTAATAGGAGAAAACATGTTTTAGTTAATTTTTTGTATCCACTGTAGTTGAAGATATATTTTCTTCATAACATATATGCAATTTCAGTTTCTTCTGTTTGTTGTATATGATCTTAAAATTTTATCTAACCAAATTTAAACACTCAAAACATCAAAAACCTATATATATATAAAAATAACTCGGATTCACAATCATACTTAATGCTGAAAATCCCTGTTGACATCTAAGTCATATTTGTTTGTTATTCAACAGCTTTTAACTTTTGTTATTTTATGTATATGATATGTAACTTTCAATATATTTCTGGTTACAAGTGAACTGAGTGTTTGATAAATGATTTTTCTCTGTGTTGATCATATTTTTTCATTTCTATCCAATTTGAGCTAAAGCCTTCAAGTGATTTTTCTCTGTTACTTAAATGCCCTTCAGTGGCACAGTGGTAAGCCTGCAAACTTATAACATCAGAAACTGGGTTTTGATACCCTGGTAAGCATAGCAAAGATAGCCAATTGTGTAGGTTTGTGTTTAACTCCAAACAAAGAAACTGTTAATTGTGTATTAAGCCTTTTTTGTTTTTTGACCCATTGTTTGATTAATTTAATATGATGAAATAACCCTATGATTATACACTTATAGTTCATCTTAACTTTACTAAAAGTTCCTGTTAGGCCACATCCAAAAATTTTGTTTGTTTGATTCAGAATTTTCACTCTAAGCATAATTTTGAACTGATAAACTAGAGGGAAGGAAGCTAGTCAACAGCAACAACCACTAACTTTTAGACTACTTTTCTGACCAAATATTGGGATTTGACCATCACTCTTATAATTCAACTATGGCTCCAAAGTGCAGAGTGCATTTTTATAGCAACAAGTATGAACCATAAACTCTTGAATTCTGGTTAAGTATGCCACTTGGGCACACCTGGATCTCATGTTCACTGAGAGATACACAATAACCATAAAATAGAACATTTTTTTCTGTACCGAAGTACAGAACGATTTTGTATTAATTACATATGTGTTATATGAGACATGAACAGCACTACATTTCACAACATTGCACTACATACTCAGTAGATTCAATAGATTTTGAATGACTTGTTCAGTGTGTCCTCTTTGCTATGATGTCATTGTGAATTGCATGCTGGGAAAATCCATACACTTTAAGTCACTGTATCCTGTATTGTTACTTTCAAATAATACCAAAGAAAACACTGATAAGGGTACCAATCAGTAATTGTTGAAGGGAAATGTTTGCAACTGTGCTGCCACCTGCCACTTGAATCTCCAATTGTGTAGTGCATTATTGTCAAATTTCGTGCCATTCATAGTGCCTGATGGTTATGGCACTCTTTCTGCAGGATTGAAACCCATTGCTGATCTTACCTGCTTTTTTAGTTATGGGGCATTATAATGTGACAGTCAATCCCACTATTCATTGTTAAGAGAGTAGCCCAAGAACCATCAGTGAGTGGTGTTGACCAGCTGCTTTCTGTCTAGTCTATCACTTCAAAATTAGGGACGACTAGTTTAGATAGTTCTCAGGTAGCTTTACACGTAGTTAAACAAATAAGCTAACCATTCTCATGTCATACCATAATTATTCTAAATGCATAATGAGGGATGTATAAAAAAATTAATCTGTATTACATATTCTCTTAATACTAATCAATTGAAACTCCTTAAATACGTTTAGGCTACGCAAGATCTATAGGGTTGAGTACAGTATATTAAAATTATTTTGAATATGCATGTCACATTATAACCACAGCAAATATAAAGTTGGGGTGTAATGACATGTATCACCACTACATTTTGACATTGCTTGGCAATTCTTAGGTAGCGTGATGCCACCAAAAATTTATTACTTTTGGGTAGAGAATGGAACAGCATCATTCTGATGCAAAATATTCGTACCCTCAAATAATAAAGATGTACTTGGATCACATATTTATAATTTCCAAATTGAGTACATCCTTTGTATTGGAAGACAAATAGCATAAAGGCCTTACCTGAGAGCCTTTTTCAATGGATATTATGCTGCAGGGCTATTGTCAAAATGCATGGTCGTCAGATAGAACATGTACCAGATGAGTTGGCATGGGGTGTAATGAACAATGTGGCGAGGCTCCAAAATCATTGTCAACCCTCCGTATATGTACGCAGTTATTCATTGATACCAGTAATAACAAACTCATAATACTACAAGCAGATATTTGAAAATTTAAACTTAACTCAGTTTTGTTTTTTATTGAAGCTTTTCATTTGATATTTCAAAATGTTTTGTTACTGTTTTAGCTTTATATTTAATATCATACATTTATTCATCTCATCTCTGACATAAGATGTTATAAATCATTGGTTAAATGATGGTTTGTGTCAGAGTTCCATTTGTTTGCTCCAGGTATTCACTCAAAGATACATAAGGGCTATCTGATCTGGCTGTCCCTAATTTTGAGCTGCTAAACTAAAGATAAGACAGCTAGACAACAGCACTAATTGCCAACTTTTGGGGATACTGTAATTATATAGTGGAATCGTATCATCATTTTCATAGCGTGCTCGTGACCCCAAAGTGTGGCGCACAATGTTACATGTTACGGGCAACAGGTTGAAATCATGGAGCCTTGGATTCATAGTCTACTAGTTTCATCCACCCCTTTGTGTTATGGTAACATGCAGTTTAGAAAATTCATCTTATTATATTATGTTAAACCACACATATATATGTTTCAAATGTTATATAATTATCAATAATTTCCGATTTAAAGTAAGCTAACAAATCATCGACTTGTTTTGATACCATTCACTACCAGTATGGAGTGTATTGAGTAATTTTATGTTTTTATTTATTACAATATTTATTGTAAAGAACTAGCCAACATAAATGAGTGGGATTAATTGCAATATTGTCTATATTTTTTTTTATATGTTTATGTCATTAGGGACCATATACCCAATGTAGTAGGTTAAATTTTTGATAAATGTCTTATTAGAATTGTTAGTAGGTTAATCCTTTAGCACTAACCAGCTGTACAAGAGGTCCCAGGTTCAGGTCCTGTATGCAGGGAATGAAAATATTTAATTTACTACATTAACAAAGCTAAGGACTCATAAGCAATTTAATGCATAAACAGTTTAGAAAAATGTATATAAAAAAGCCACTGGTAATTGTATTGTTAAAAACAAATATACATTAATAAAGACAATCAATCCTTTATAAGAAAGTTAGTAGAAAAATGAATCATCTCTTGGGTACACTTACTATTTTTACTGCTACATCACTGAAAACATGTTGAGTTATGCTTCATATATTTTCCAGTTTTACTGATATTTATTTATTTGAACCGAAAAAAAGTGTGCAACATAAAAGAATGTGTACAATAATAAATATAGAAAACACTGGGTAGTTAGTTAATTAAATAATGTGTAATCTTACATCTTATTTAAAATCCTCCTTCAATTCTACAACCAAAGTAAATTCTTAAAAAATAGCCCAAAATTCTAAGATTAGAACAAAAATAAGTAGTTGTTTCAGATACTGTTGACCTTTTTTTTTATTCATGTCTACATAAAGTACAAAGAACAGTTTTATATTAAATAGTAACACATTTGATTTTAAACTGGTTTTAGTAACAAAGAACATGTTATACGTCTGACCTTAAATACCTAACTTGCAGAATAATCTTACAACCAGTATACAAAAACAAATAATTAATAAAATGTTAAATCAACAAAATACTTGGAAATCAATCTAGACTTGGAACTTCTATAAATAATACATATTGTTCAGTTAGCAGTGCATTTTTCTTGTGTTTATGGGACCATAAACAATGTATTTACGTACTTTGATCATATACAAATAATTCAAGAAACACAGTAAAAAAATCTGCAAGCAACCACTACTAGCAGTAAAATGTGACAAATTACTCTTGCTACAATAGTTTCAGTAATATTGAATACAAACGGCTTTGACTTAATAAAACTGTTGTTATTGAACTGTGGTACTGCCAAAGCAATATGGTTATTCTTCTATTGCTACTGTAGTAATTTGTTTGTGGTTTTAAAACCTATATGTACTGCCAAAGTGATTCTACAATTATGAATGGAGGAATAGTGTATATTACCAAAATGAAATTGAGCACTGCAGTCAAACTATCCAGTTCAGGAAATTTGATTGTAAACCACATTAAAACCTATTGAAAACAAACTTATTGACTAGAATGTGAACTAACATAGAGTTATGTGCTATATAGTGTAATATAATCATTCCTGCATTAATCTCTTGTTTACCATATGGGAATACTTAGTTCACCCACTATTTATATTCCAAGGGACTATATGATCATACTTTGATAAGAGTTTTCACACTGAATGCAATGATATATGATAAATCTATCACAAAGAAAATTTTTATATTTTGTTCAATTCTTCGTAAATCCTAGGAATACCAAATGCCTTGTAATGAAAAGGTAAGAGTTTATGCAATGTAATCCTCAATATACCTCACTGCTTGGAACATACAACTCTTTAGTTTGCTTGTTTGTTTGTAGTTAAACACAAAGCTATACAAAGGGCTGTCTGTGCTGTGCCCTCCACGGGTACCAAACCCAGTTATAAGCTTCCAGACTTACTGCTGAGCCACTGGGGGCCAACTCTCTAGTAATATTGGCTCCTTTATTTTTAGTTCTTTCAGGTTAAGAGTAAAATAGATCAAAGTTATTGTATTTTTCTTGGTTGTCAGCGAGGTAATAAAACACCTTATTTATGTTTCTAGTGAGACACCAAAACAGAAAAATGTTTTTGAATATAAAACATTCAGAAAATATTTAAGCAGAATGCAAAACATTTTAGATGAACAAGGTGGAAATGTCAGCATAAGTGTAGCTTTAAACTCAACCTAGTTCTCATCTTCTGTATTTGATAATCAAATTCAGATGCATATAATAGGTTCTAGTGGGGTAACTATGATACTGTCTCAATATACATCTTTGTAAAAGTATCAAAATCATCATTTGTCATTTTTATAATTATTTACTGCAAAATATGACATTTATCTTCATGGGTTTCACTATTATAACACAAGTATACATGTATCAAAATATTACAGTTCCACCAAAAAAAATAAACAATTAAATGCTTACACCTTTTTAAATGTGTTTAGATCGTATGCGCATGAGCTATTGTCAATACAATAAGACTTTTTTAACACATAGCTTTTCTACATTAAGCTAAGCAATCTGTGTCTGTTATCTCTCCAGTGACATATAATGTTGAATTGAGATTCTAAACTTAAAGCTTTCATAAAACGTAACAGATGACAAAAATGTAATCTAACCGTAAGGTATGTTTTTAAACTCCAAATATCACATATTCAAAGAACATTATGGATAATTTGAAACTCAGGTAATCAATGGAAATTAAGTTTTCATTTTCAGAACACAATATTATAAAGACTACATCAGTAATTCAATCACTTTTTTTTAAACTAATAAATATTTTTTTAAAATTAGTACCACAAACATAGTACTACTAGACTGATGTATATATATATAATGCTTTTTCTTTAAGACATTATTTGTTTGTTAGGAGAGAGTAAAAAACGTTTTAGTCCTCCACAATCTTGCAATTCAATTGGCACATCATTCTAATCTACTTATTATGTTTATGTAAAAGTCAAATTTCAGTATTCATAGTATTTCATTTAAGAAATACAGCTAACTCCCACGAAAACACTATCTTCAAACAATACAAAAATCTGTGAAGAGATTCAAACTTTTACACTTGAATAGGTAATGTTGGAGTGATACACAAATATATTAACATTAAATTAATGTTTTGCAAATCTAGTGAAAAAAAGTTGCCACATATAAGGCATGGTGTAAAAAAAATTGTTTTTTTTATACAATGGTCGCTCATCAGTTCATTCAGATGACTGTCAGTAAGTTAATGTATTTCAAATGAGCTGTACAACCTTCGGTTGATAATTGTCATTATGATCACATACTGTTATTTTATAAAAATCCTAATTAACTGACACTCTGATAGAGTCCAGCCTTATTTTCTTTATTGGTAGAAATCCATCTTTTGTATGCTTTATCTTCTACCAAGAGCTTATTATTTATCTTTCTCTTAAGTGGTTGCATTAGTATATACTTCCTTTTCCTGTTCCACTTCTTCATCGGTGACAAGGTAAGGCTGCCACTCAAGTAGTGCTGCTTGTTGTCTCATGCGCTCCATTTCTTCTTTTTTCTTTCTTCGGAAGAATCCGAACTGAATTTAGAAACAGATTTAATTTCAAATAAACTGGTGAGTGATTATTAACTTCATCATAATTGTTAAAGTTTCCATTTTTAATAAGTAAATCTTTGTTTAAGTCTTACTAAAAAATTTGTTTAATTTTTAAAAATAAAGTCAATGACAAACAATCTAAATTGTTTTCTGATATATATCAAGATGTTCAAGTCATTGGTACATTCCTACTGAAGTGATTAAACAATTAAGAACTCATTCAGTGGCTCCATTCTCCTTCTCCAGTACTTGATGCTTACCTTTATAACAGACATTAATTCCCCAAAATACTGGAAAATGTAAGCTGAATTAATATAAATTTAAGTGTAATATAGCTGTAAAAAACAGTAGTTCTTTTACTTAAAGAGATAGCAGTTGCTAACTGGTTCTAAAACACAAAAAATTTTAAGTTAACAACTTAGATGGTGTAAACTTTAAGTTTGTTGGAAGTAAGAAAATATAAGTATGCTAAATTTCACCAGGTTGATCTGGAATATTCAGGTGATTAACATATAGATGATGCTGAAAGCATTATTACATTAAAATTAAACAATAAGATAAAAATAATAACATGTTAACAAAAATTTGAAAGAAAATATAAAAAGATCTTAATTCACACTTATGCATGTTATATTCAAAACTGAAATGAAAAGAACTGAATATAGATGTCAACATCACAGACCATTAACTAAACTTGCCAAAAATGCCACAAGAAATTGTTTCTAACATTAATTGTTTGGGGCTAGATCCACTTTTAAAGAGATACAGTGGTGTGACCAAGTATTTGTTGATTTTAGGATTTATGGATCTTATTATTAAAGCCTTTTTGATTTTTCTAATAGCAGTATTATTTTCATTATGCAAGATTTTGGCTGATTCAATTAAATGAATATTACTGCAGGCTTTGTCAAACTAATTGATAATGCTGCAACAGATATTCAAATTATTTGATTAATTATGATTTTTGACATAACTGATTAATATTGTGGTTATCAATTAATTTAGTAATAATAATAATAATAGCGCTATTATACATGACACTGTGTGTCTTATTATGGGATACTGGCCCAACCCAGGTGCATTATGATGCCAAGTGGTTGTAAACATGATTGCTTACAAATAGAGAATTTGTTTCATCAGAAACGTTTCAGAATTATTGGACTTTCATCATATAGTACAGATAACATTGTAGCCAAATGTAGAGATTAAAATGCTTGTCATGAGTGAAACAGTGGTTATGCTCACTGTTGCAAGAAAAAAAAATTCAAATAAACCTTTATGTAACATATAAAGTCACCAATGAGTGACGTTTTGTTATCTTAATATTCAATAATCTAGAGTAATCAGTAAAATTGATAATCATTTTAAGCATTATAATTAAAACTAAGAAAAACAAAAATAGTCAATTAAAGTGATATTTTGGTTGTTAGCAAACTGATCAAACTACATTATAAAGTTTTCTAGCTCTTTCAAGAACAACAAATGGTTTAGGTATTAGTTGCACAAAGCCAAGGTTGAGATTGTAATACACATGTTGCACAGACACCAAGTTTACCAAGAAGTTCAATAATAATATTAACACACAAAATTTTGTATGATACAAGTGAATAGACATATTTAATTCAGAATTGTTTGGAAACCAGGTAATACAATACATGGAACTATTGGTATTAAAAAAAAAGCAAACAGATAAATCATTGTATGAATTAAAACTATGTTAGGTAACAATACACACTAGCAATAGACAAACTATAATGAGATTCAAAACTGTGCTAGATAAAAAAAAAAACAGTAGTAATATGTAACACAACAAACAGACGTAATACATATAATTTAGAACTATGTGACAAATAATTATTATAATAATATATAGTGCTGATAAAAAGAAACTGAATAAATAAATATAGTGAATTGGATAATATTAAAGCTACTAAAAAGTTAGTGAATAAATAGTTTATATGTCTTTAAACTGTGAAGAAAATAATACCAATAAAATATAAAAAAGTTATAAGAGATTCTTATACAGAATTGCATGAAAGAATGTTCAACAAACAATTCAAAATAAAGCCAATATTGTTTGAGTATGACAGAAAACAATGTAAGATTATAGGTGAAATGTATTTTGTATTTTCTATTTATAGAAGAGGAGTTAACCAAAGTGCCATATGCACAACTGAATAATATCTGAACAACAACAACTGTAGTAAGCACAAGATACAATAGAATCTAAGAAAATTGCTAAAAATATTCCAACAATCATACTTAAGTGTTAGTTATATAATATACATCATTGATAATGGACAAAGGTTGCTTTTTTTTAATAACATAAGAATGATGTTTCTAGACTTGCATTTAATTTACTGTTGGCATCAACTTTTCTTTATAAACGATATTTACAGTATTATGTCAAAAGACATAATGTAGTACCAATGCATCTTATGTAGTACAGTTGAGCAAAAAATAAAATGAAAGCGTAATTATTGTACAAAACAAGTGAAATAAATAATTCTGCATTTTGCTGCTAATATAGTGGTACTTACATGAATACATGCAAGGAGAATCAAGATCAACAAAAGGACTCCAGCTCCAATACTGACAGCAATAATCCAGTTTTGTAACTTAGCAGGAGGTGGGGGTCCAGCTTTTACAAATGTGGAAAAAACCTGTAAACAAAAGCATTGTATAAAAAGTAGCCATTTCAAACACCACTGGTGAGTTATGAAATTTAAAAAAGTTAATCTTTTTCTTTTGTAGTTACCTTTCAATTGATATTCTTTATTGTTTTCTTATGCTACTAAAAACTAGATTTTCCAGTTACTTCATTAGGTTAATTTTTTCCTTTGTATTTATTACTGAAGTGCTAATTTACACATTTGAAAAGTAAAAATGATTCTTTAAATAAAAGAATTGGTTGGGAAATAAATATACGTTGCCTAGAAATAAACTACTACTACTAACTTTGGTATGGTCTGGACGGTGATCATCTGGCTGGATATCAGGTTTTTCATCATTTATTTTCACTTCTCCTTCTGACACAACAGTAATGGTATCTCTTCTACCCTGGAGTCAAAGTAATTAGCAATGATAAAACCGTACATCATAAAAACAAAAGTCCAGCAACTTCACGAAGTATCATTTATTATTGTTGGAAATCAACTTAAATCTGCATAAGATTTGGTCATTTTTATTTTTTGTTTATTTTAATTAAGCATCTTTTGTGCAATAGCTATGTTCCAAAACCTAGAAATGTGGACAATTCTGAAGCATAGCAAGACATGAATTGCACAATAATTCTACATAGATTTACCAAATTGTTACCATAAGATAAACAGATGAAGTTGTGGTATTTTCAGGTAATCTCACTAATAACAGCAAATTCAATCAAGAAATAAGGGAAGTGTTCTGCACTTGACTAAGTTTATGTAAGAATAAAGTAATGAGACCATATAAATAAACTCTTTATTATTACGAACAAACAGAAAGCACAATGTGCATACTTGCACAGATGTAATCACAGTCGATTCTACCAGAGTGTGTTTAGTTCCACAGGTTTCTTTCTCTAAAAACTGAACTAAACAGAATGGTCTTCAAGTATGATCCTCTCACCAAGATCTCCTAGTAGAACTGGATAAAGAAAGCAAGCATGAATTCAACAGGAGAACTTGCTTTCTTTGTCCAGTAAACAGCATCACCTCATGGCCTTTGTTCTCCTATAGCATTGGTTGGCTGTGCCATTTAGACAATGACAACTCAGACAGAAAATGATATTATAGTGCTAATCCTTTCAACCTGGATGCTATATTTTACTGCAAAATTCTATCCAATAGGATATACATTATTTAATATAGAGAGCAAAGCAATCTCAATTACTTTCTGAACCACCTGTTGACATCATTAAAGCATGGAACTAAACAACTAAGAAATTTTTAAAACTTCTATCTAACTAAAGTAGGTAGAAAACATAATATGCCCATGTATAAAAAGTTACAGAAAGAAGAAATGAAAGTTATTTTTAAAAAAACTAGTGTTCCAATGACTGGATTTTTAATATATCATTTCTTGTTTTTTTTATACTACCCACACGAAAGTACTGTTAAAGCTCATGGAAGGATTAATGTTTTGTATAAATATTTAACTTTAATCTAGTTGCAAATATCTCTATAAAATACAGTTTAACATGATAACTTACCTTGATGCCTTCTAATGCTTTCATATTCATCAGTGCAACAATCTTCAGTTTGGCATATTGCTTGTTATCAGTGAAAGGTCCTACAATACATGTAACTTGTGTGCAGCTAGCAGAAATGCAACTCTTAAGAAAAGAAATATATATATGTATATGGAGGTGCTTACAATACACATATATATGTTTTACACCTGTCTTTACATAATAAAATCATGGTATTCAACTTCAATTTGAGTAATATTCAAAACTCACAAGTATACAAAATTAAAAACAAAGGTATACTTACAGATATCCATATATTATAGCTTGTATTTAAAAAAATAAGTTGTATAACCTTCATTACAAGAAATGAATTTAATAGTTCACTAAACAAACTGGTCAACTGAGGTTCAAATCCCTTTCAACATTACACTGATAAAAAAGCAATCCAGTCAGAATAACCAATATTAACTTTTTTTTTTCCCCCATCAAATAGACATATGTGTACAGAGAAAATCTACGTGCAAGCATAAATCCCAAAGGCTTGGTTCAACTGCTGTAATGAAAATCTAAGACAGGATAACAGTTATTCACAACAATAACATCATAGAAGATTATGTTCACCCTATAAAAAAAGCACTTATAAACACCACCAATGACAGTCTTTCTAAAGATGATAATGCACCTAGTTGTCTACACAGAATAAGGTATTGTAGATTCGATTTCCAAGCATGAGAAAGGCCTTTTTTGCATACCTACTGTCAGATCAATAATCCTATAAAACCATAATAAGACATTCTCCAAATCATAGTTCACATTATTTTCCTATTTTAATAGGCCTGGCATAGCCTGGTGGTTATGGCATTTGACATACAATCTCTAGGCTGCAGGTTCTAATCTCATCAATAAACATGCCCTTTCAGCTGTGGGAGCATTATAATGTTACAGTTAATCCCATTATTTGTTGGTACAAAAGATGCCCAAGAGTTGGTGTTGTTGACTAGATGCCATCCCTCTAGTCTATCAGCTCAAAATTAGGAGTGGCTAAAGCAGATAGCCCTCAAGTAGCATTGTGCAAAATTTAACAAAAAACAAACAAACCTAATTTAATACTATTGAAAGAAATGGAGGTGGTTTTTATTGAGGAAATGCGATATTCCTACAGATACTTTACTCCATTCCTATTACTGCTGTCCTTTCATGCTTGTGGTAACCCAACTTTGTACTAAAGTTTTTTAGGCAGGTATTTCCATGCACAATACCTATATTTATATATATAAAAGAAGAAATTTGTTTATTTTGTTCGCTATAGGAAACCAAACAGTTGAACTTACAAATTTTAAAATAACTTCATAACAACCAGTTTTTTTACAAGAAATTTAATGGTGCTATTTATTTTGTATTTGGTGTAGTATTTAATAACGAAATTGGCAATTAATTATTATTGGACCCATTTTTTTTGTAAAAATTGTTTTGTAATAAACATGCAAACATAAGCACGTTTTGCAC
>NW_013668770.1:119814-122517 GCF_000517525.1 Limulus polyphemus
GAAAAAAAATACTGATCTATACATTTCAAATCTAAATTTTCACCGTGCAACACCGGTAACTCAGCTAGTATATATACATATCCTGTGTCTTTATACATGTATGTATAGATATATCATTCAAAGTTAAATAGAAATATAATCATTAAGGGCTTCTGAATGAAAGCAAGCCCTCTACATAAGTAAACTGTTTTAAAAGTAACATATACACTATAGAAGTACTTACCATTATAAAGCAATACACAAATACAACTAAAATCTTTAAAATGTTAGATTACATTAAACCATCAGATAATTATCCTCAATGTTAACCATAAGATATATATATTATAAGCAAAACAAACATTACAAACCTTGTAATTTTTTTTATGGTTATGAAAGTTTGTACTTAGTATTTTTAAACCTGAATGGCATATGGGCTAAATGGTCACCTCTGAGACCCTAAGCTTCAGGCATGGGTATCTGTAATTTAGAACTGATAACCAGAGGTTGGGCAACTAGTGAGCAGTACTTTCACCTACAAGGCTTTTCTTAACTAAGAAATTCCTTTTTCAAAATTATAATACTCCCACTTAAACCTAGGGCCTTCCAATCTTCAGCCCAAATTGGATGTAGTATTTGTTTAACTAGCAAGATGCATAACTTAAATATAAAAAAATGTAATGATACTTACAAGTTCCAGATTTTTTAAATAATCTTTAGATACTGGTTGGTCTTTGGAACTATCTGTAGCTCTTTTCTTTCGTCCAACTAAAGATGGTGAATCTTTTTGATCCTTTGATACCTCAGAGTTCTTTCCACCAACATTGACCACAACTTCTTTATCTGATTTTGGTAGAGTCATTCTTGGCTCCAGTTCTATGATACTAACATTGCAGCTTCCAGGAACTTGAAGTGCTCTCCCTTCATCTACCTGATTTTTGAAAATGTATCAGATTCTTACTAAGACTTCACAATTTGTAAAAAGTTGAGTAAATAGTAGTGTTAATGCTGAACTATCATGTTGATAAATATGTGAAACACTTCTACTAATGTGTTTAAGAATGATGAAATATTTTAATATTCTTGTACTTATGGTGATAATTAAAAATAGTAGTATGATTTATAAATGAAATTAACCAGTATATACCATTCTGTACCATAATTATGAAATAACCTATAATAACAAACATTAAGAGACATATTATGCTCCCTTTAAAAATACTTACACTTTTAAAATCACCCTAAAGTCTTGACATTTGATGTGCCAAAGAAACCAGTAGTAATTTTGTTACCTTATTTAGGACAATTCACAATAGATGAAAAATAAGTTAGCTTTAATATTAGACAGAGTTGATCAACATGTTGAAATTAAAAGTATTTTTAAGTATATTGTTGGAATAAAAACTGTTCTTCCTTTCAAGGATGTAAATATATTCTTCACAGTAGGAATATGTACACTCTACTACTAGGTGGCTCTCAACTCAAAGAGCATATTCTGGGAATGTTCATAACTCATCAGGTATCACACAACTACAATCAAATATTATATATATCTATCAATCCTGAGAATTTTACTACAGTGAGTGTTGATGATAAGGAGCAATTACAACTTTTGGAGAGTTTGCTACTTGCTAATCTGAAGCTTGCAATAAATTAACAAAATTTGCAGCAGTACCATTCCTCTTAAAATTGTAAGTTTTTTTTTAAAGAGAACAGAATTTCTGAGTGCATTTGATTTTTTCAAAATTGAGAAACAATACAAGAAAATTAAGGCATAAAGATTACTTTACTGGATATAAATAATTGATTATATTTTTTTATTATTTCACAAGGAGACTCCATTACACTTCAGATTCTATTATAGTGACACAAATACTACAAACTACTTTAAATACTGTACAAAGTTAAAATTGAAACAGTATCCACAAGAAGAGTATAAACTGCAAATCTGTAAAAATTCATCTATTTCAATTTATAGTAACAAGGAAAAACCTCTTTTGAGCTCTGAGTGTTGTATACTTGCAACATTTGTGTAATATTTCATAGTTTTTCTTGAAATCGACAGATGAGGAAAAATGTTAAAGATATTCACTGCTCTACAGAGATAAACACTGTTAGTAACCACAAAGTCAGACTTAGTAATTAAGCAGTGAATACTAGACTAAGTAGACTAAATTTAATAGAATATAAGAAACACTTGAAAAGAATGAACCAAAGCTATATCAAGTAAAGTCCCCCTAGAATCAGCATTGAAATACTAACTTTATAAGAAAATACATTGAATTAATTCCTTTGTATATTGATAGGTGCTGAAGTACTTACCAAGTCCTATCAAGTCAGCCGATGTAACTTTGTCTCTCCCAACATCACTGAATGGTGTTAAGTTTATAAAGCTACAAAGTGTTGAGGTAAGTTTCAGATGAGTTCTTTTCTGTGTCTTAAAAGTTTTTTTGCTATATAGTGTATGTATAGAACTCATGTCATCACATTATGAGTTGCACCATAGTATTATGTAATAAAATTTAAAGTATTGCCTTTTTGTTACTCTGTGTTTGTGTAAATGCAAAATGTGTTACTTTTGTAAGAGTGAGTGATGAGTGACATCTCTTCTCACAAGTTACGTCTCCGTTTTTTTAATTAACTGATTTTCCGTAACTTCGTACCGACGAAACTTACGCGACACAAGCCTTTACTTAATAAAACTGGTTTATTCTTTCCGAATAT
>NW_013668770.1:123517-130993 GCF_000517525.1 Limulus polyphemus
TTGCTTCCAGATTTAATCTCATTAGTACTTTTTTTCCTTTTTTTACTAAATTTTCTGAAGGGAAGATGCCCCCAAACCCCCGTAGTATTAGCATGCTTTGCATGCTGAATGTGCTTCGCACGATATGTGTTGTCTTTTGAGCTTACAAATTATAACCCTCCCTCTCAAAGATTCTGCGCACGGGCCTGCATATGTATATATATTGTTACGACAGCAGAAGTGTTTTGCGCCCTGCTTGGGAGAAGGTGTCTAGTCTAAGACCTGTGACAAAGAACTATTGAGCACAATGGGACCAGTTGAAGCTTGAAGATGGTATTGAAAATGGTTATACTGCGTCAATACCATGATAGTTTAACAAGAGGACATATCGGAGTTAAGAAAACATTGAGTCACCTATGACAGAGATTTTACTGGATAGGTATGAGGCAAGATGTGGAAGAATGGTGCAGGACATGCAGTACATGTTTTGCTAAAAGGGGACCTAAAAATAAGGGACGTGCTCCAATGAAGTTATATCAAGTTGGTGCACCAATGGAAAGAGTAGCCATTGACATTGCTGGTCCTTTGCCTCAAACTCGTGCTGGAAACAAGTACATTTGTATGGTGATGGATTATTTCATCAAGTGGCCTGAGGCATATGCAATACCAAATCAGGAATATACAACAGTAGCTTTGGCTATTAGTGATTTCTTCTTCTTCAGATTTGGTATGCCATACGAACTGCATTCAGATCAAGGCCGTAACTTTGAATCAGCTGTGTTCCTAGAATGCTGCAAGTTGTTTTGGCATCCGAAAGACCAGGACAACGCCACTTTACCCACAGTCTGATGGGATGGTAGAAAAGTACAACTGGACACTGGGTCAGGAATTGGCAAAGTTTTGTAATAGCCGCCAAGATGGCTGGATTGTCTTACTCCCTCCACTGTTGATGGCCTATAGAACAGCAGAGCATGGAGACACTGGATACACTCCAGCAAAGTTGATGTTTGGTCGGGAACTTCGGTTGCCAGTGGATCTGTTAACAGGACACCCACCTTATGGAGAGTTGCCTGAAAATGTGTCAGAATTCGTGAAATGTTATCGGAAAGGATGGATGATATTCACCATCAAGTGCGTTCAAACTTGAAAACGTATGTTGATTTGATGAAGTTATCTTATGATAAGAGATCTACTGAAGTCAGCTTTGTATCAGGAGACAAGGTATGGTTGTATAATCCCAGGATGACCAAAGGGACGTCTCCCAAGTTGTCATCTCCATGTGAAGGCCCATAAGACGTAGTGGATCGTCTCTCAGACGTGACTCTCCGGATAAAATGTGGTCGGCGAGGTAAGCCAAAAGTGATGCATTCCAACAAGCTTTGGCGTTATCACGGTCCAGGACATTTCAGTTGGGACGAAGTGAACAAAGGAACAAATGACGCTGCTGAAGAGGTGTCACCTGAAAAAGTCAACATCGAAGAATAAACTCTACTCAATTTTGAGAAGGGAAACGATGAAGCTCTTGATGAAGTTACTACCATTGATGTGACTGTTACCGATGATGGGACATTTACTGATGAAGCAGATGAACCACACATGCAGCAGAAGCCAACGAGACGGAGACGAGTACAGAAGAAGATACGTCCCGTAAAATTAAGAGACTTTGTTGAATTGTAATTTTGTGTTTGTAATTCTGTACATTTTAATTAAGTTATTGTTATTGGTTTATTGTATGTGGTTATTGTTCGGGACGAACAATACTAAAGAGGGGGCAGTGTTGCGTCAGCGAGGTCACGTGACTAGTGTCACGCCACGTTTCTAGAACTATCCTGTTCCTTCGGGAGTGCTCTAGCATTCGCTAGATTGGGGATGGCCTGGTATATATAAGATGGTCACGGCGTGACGTGAGAATTCTGACTGCAGATCAATTACTCACTACCTACACACGAGTATTGTTGAAGTTCGTTAACAAACGCTATGAATATAACTTTACGATACACTTGATTTCAACATTCGCGCTAAATTTTATTAAGTAAAGACTTGTGTCGTTAAAGTTTGTTGGAACGAAGTTACGGAAAAATCAATTAACAAACGGAGACATAACATAGCGTATAGCCTGTGAAAAATGACGAGGTAAGTACTATCACCCCCACTCCATAGCATACCCTAACCTCACATTTCATACCTAACTAAAATAAATAAATTTTGCGAAGCAGCCAAACGTCGGTAAATTACTTTGTGAGGCAATCAAAATTAAAACCATTCATGAAATGAATTCGTGGCGTATTCATAAAATAATTATTGGTAAAAGTCAGTTAGATTTACAACTTTTGATGTATAGAAAAGTCAATGCGTTTTGGTAACACTACGTTCCAACAATGGCTTTTATGTAATGTCGCTTAGCAACAAAAGTATAACCTCATATTGTTGTTAATCTATGTACTGAAAGTATAAAATGAAATGTATAGATTGGAAAAATATTTGTTGATTTCTTGATTTAGAGTCTCCGTTGATTAAAGAGGTTTTTTTATTATTAAAAACGTTGGTGATATTACAGCTATTTAGCTTCATTCAGAAACGATTTAAATTTAAAATTGAATCGATATTCTTAATTTCATGATAAATTTTATGCACTTGGCTCTAGGCTAGGTGATCCCACACTATGTCTTTACTTTAGGCTTATTATACTGTTACGTCTCCGTTTGTTAATTAATTTTCCGTAACTTCGTTCCGACGAAACTTTAGCGACACAAGTCCTTACTTAATAAAACTGGTTTATTCTTTGCTGGTTTATTCTTTCCGAATATAACTTAACCGATACACTCAACAATCGCGCTAAACAAACGCTATAGCAACGAACGTCAATAACTACTCCGACCGCAGATCAATTACTCACTATCTACACATTACATTCCCATCTTTTATACCAGCGTAACCTATTTCTAGTAAGACCTTGAACATTCGACAAAGTACATGATAATTCTAGAAACGTTGCGTCACGTGGTCATGTGACTCGCTGACGCAACAGTATTTATTTTTGACAAGATTGAAAGTTATCTTTTGTTGTAAGTCAATAGTATTAGGCTTATTGCATTTTGAAACTCTACATTCTTTGTTCGATCCCCCTTTATGATTTCTCTGGGAAGATGAGTGTATATAGTATTTCAATTAAACACATTTTGACTGCCATTTCCACTGCTGATGACATCTTTCAATTAATAACGGAAATCATTAGGCCACCTGGGATACAACAAACAGAAGTTGTCGAAACACTATTTATATAAGCCATTTGTTAGAATGACAATCGTTATGATGTGAACGGATTATGCTGTTGATGCATGATAATAATAAATCATTTGTCATAAGAGAATGGTATTAACCATTTTCTATTTTTAAACACTACATTCTTTCTTCAGTCCCATCAAGATTTTTCCTAGAGAGCAAGTATATAATAGCACTTCAATCACACCGTATCCACTATGGTTGAAATATTACTATACAATCCTCTTCTCAGAAAAATAATGTATGTAGTATTTAAAATATAATAAACCTAATACTACTGATTAAAATCAATAATTATAGTCTGTTTCACTAACAGAATCAAGCCATTCAGACCATATGGTTGAAAATTGTCGTTTCTTCCAATATTATCACACATGCATAAATAATCAAACCACGGGTAACTGGATATAGACAAAGAGAAAAGAATAAGAATTAAATGAAAAGATGCAATTCTGACTGAAGATATTCTTGAGTGATGAAAGAAGAGCAGTGTAACTATGAAACTATTCAAAACCTCTCTACTGAAATGGAAAAACAAATAATAATAATATTTAAAGTTAAAAACGAGCTATTTTGTTTTTTCAATACATATGTACCTACGTACTAATAACCATAAAAATGAACATGCTAAAGAACTCTTAAAACAATTATTCTTTTTTTTTTTGCACACATGTCAACTAAAGAAGAAATAATAATTCAGTTTTATATTCCTTTTCCTTGCCTAACCATTGTTTTTATCATAGCTTAACATAATTTCACAATTAACTGTTTAAAAATATTTATAATGTTTAAAGGATGATCCAGCAAGTACATTAAAATCTATTATATAACAACATTAAAAATGATAGGAACCTTTAACTTCTATGAAGATGAAAGATAGAAGACTTTCGAAATATCATCCTCTACATTTGTATTTTTTCTACAACTGGCAGGTGCTATCCATTTCAGTGTACTTATCATGAACACTCTGCCTAAATAATCTATCAAAGATTGAGGTTGTTGTAAATTTACTACTTCAAATGTAAGGCCACCATAGCATAACTACTTACAATGTAAGAATGAGTGAATGAAATTTCTTCTTTTTCCTGCTTTTGTTCTTTATAAATAATCTGTTCTCTGTTGGCAAATCTATAAAAATACAAGTAGGAATGGAAACTATAAAATCATCCCTCAGATATCTAACTTTAACATAAAAACAACTTTCATGTATATCGATTCAATTCTTGCTTGACCAGTACCTTTTTCTATTCTCGTAATAAAAAAAATAAAAAACTGTAATATATATTAAAATATACCAACAATTACTTGTCTTATTCTATAAATAAAGAGCAGAATAATAAAAGCTTCTACAGAAATAAATATACTGTATGATTGATAAGTTATCACATATTTTCCATATTGCATTGTTATTTTCATCATTTAAAAGTCTCTCTTACTTTTATTGTAGTCTGAATATACACATATGGTTATATTTGCAATATAAAACATATGCTCATATATGAAATACAGATGATAGGTTAACTTAAGTTTATTAGTTTGAAAAGGCCTTGTTAAAAAATACCTTTAAAAACCAAATTGATTCTGATTTAAACCAAAAAGAATATTTTTCATACAAGACACTAAACTGGTTTTGTGTTTCACAACAACTACTTACCCTGTTATAGTAATATCAGCTAAGGCCTTAAAAGGAAGGGTTAAAACAACACGGTTATCATCTGATTTCATCTCAGTACTGCTTGTCTTGGCCACAAGTTCAAAGCTTAATTTTTCAATATCATTTGTAACTCTACTTGTGTCTAATTTGATCTGAAATTTCACCTAAAAATAAAATTTAGAATTTCTATTATTTTAAACTGTACTATTTTTTAAACTCCAAAAAATTAATCCATTATTTTACATTTTATTATTTAATGCACAATTATTGAGATATGTATAAGATTACATTTATCACTTAAGTTATTAGAAAAAAGTACAGTTTAAAGAGGCCTATAATCATGGGCAACATATCTCTGCCACACAATTGAAACATCAAAAAATAAATTAAGTATAAAGATTAGTCACACCATGCAATCCTTGCAAAGTGCATGGATACTTTGTTTGTTTTCAAATACTGCAAAGCTACTCATGGGCTATCTGCACTAGTCCTCCTTAATTTTGAACTGACAGACAACAGGGAAGGGAGCTAGTCAAGAGCAATCACAACCAACTCTTTGGCTACTGTTGTCTGACTGAATAGTGGGATTTGACCATCACTCTTATAATGCACCCATGACTCCAAGGTGGAAAGCCAGATGTTTTTTGATGTAACAGGACTGGAATAATAGATCCACAGATCTATAGTCTGTCAAACTAACAACAGGGCCAAGCTTAGCCCTGAATGAGTAAAGAAATGTTTTTAATGGGCAAATACTTTATACTTTTTATTCTCAAAATATTCCAAAAACCACACTAAACAATTCATGCTACATATTTGATAAACTTACTTTGTTTTCAGGCAGTGTGCAAACCAAAGAGTATTAGTTATAGAACATTCCCTGAAACTCTAATTGCCACTGATGATAACCTTATCAATATTCATTTTCTAAGTATTCTGCTACATAGAATTTTAACTTACAGATGACATTTGCCCTATTCATAAATTATAGTTATTGCTTACATAAATATAACAACTAACCACAT
Organism: Limulus polyphemus; assembly: GCF_000517525.1. Taxonomy (NCBI): domain Eukaryota; kingdom Metazoa; phylum Arthropoda; class Merostomata; order Xiphosura; family Limulidae; genus Limulus; species Limulus polyphemus. The sequence continues at coordinate 129,458 of NW_013668770.1, forward strand.
AATATCTAAGATCACAGTGTTTAGAAATAAGAATATTCTTAAAACTAGCTTATTTCATTATTATGTACAGTGGTGACATATTCATTCAATCAGTTTTTATTTATACATTACCAAATACACAGTATTTTATTGTTAAATACTAAACACTAATCATGTGATAATTTAGTTCCCTCAAATACAATTACAAATATAATGAAGAGTTTTATTGCACAAGTTTATGCTTCAGTCAACATAGTAATTTGGTTTTCGTACACGATTCCAAACAATACACAATTAATTTGATAATATCATTACAAGTCTCTACAATTAATACATAAGCCTAACTTACCTTCTGTCCATTTCCAAGAGGATTTCCAACATTGCATGTCAGCCCACTACTACTGTTTGAATCCTTTTTATCATGGATGTAACAGTTTGCTTGATTAATAATACCTACATCTGGTGGTAACATAATTTCTACCACCGTTTGGTAAGCTGGTTCCTGACTACTGTAGACTTCTACATTCAATGTAAGGCTTGTGTTTTCTCCTATAACAAGAATTTCATTCTCCCTAGCATAGAAAAATAAACTTATCAGTAATGTTTCTAGCAAGCTTATGTGCCTTATGTACAGTTAAGACAAATATGCTTTTCTCTCTATATATACAACAATTTTTAAATTAACATGTGTGCTTAATATTTTACATCAAAATATATTATCAGCTAGAACATGTTTTATATCAAAATGTGTAAGTTTATACTTTAAATAATTTCCTTTAGAGTAGTTAGGTAAGTTCCACAAGATAACAGGAGGTTCAGGCAGAAAATTTATTTAAAAGTTAAACTGAGTTCTTCTGATTTTGACCAAGTTTAGAGTAAAGAATGAGGCCAGACACAAGTCCAACACTGAAAACAATTTCTATTCAACACTTTAATGCTATTAAAATCTACATGTGTACAAAACAAAATACAGCACCTTTTCTGGATAGTTAACTCTCTCAAAACTATCCTTAGAACTTCTTATGAAGCCTGAGAAGAACTAGTTAACTTTAATTGTTAAACTTAAGTGACAATTTTACTAGTTAAACAAAGAGCTTAAACATTATTTTTCAGACTGAGGGCCTAAGTTTGAGAGACAAAGATGAGGAGCTAACTGAGAGAGCATAGCATTATATACAAAATTACCTAATGCCATTTCTCTTAAGACACAAGTGCTACCTATGTCACTTTTGGTCATCCTAGTAGAAAAATATGGGATTATGTAACCTCAAGGTATCACCGGACCTGCTAGTGTAAAAGATCACTGTCTATTTTCAAATAGAAAGTGCAGCTTTACAGAAAGCTCTCCCATATAAGAATGCACTCATGATGCCATGTATAAATGAACCAGAATAAAGAAGTAACTAAGGCAAAAGGTACTTGGCTACTTGGAAAATCTTCACATGAACTTTAGGGGTTCACTTTACTAAATACAAAAGGTGGCAAATATCTAGTATGCCTGCATACACAATAATGAAACATGTTTTCTTTGGCTTTATATATATATATATATATATA
>NW_013668770.1:131978-133699 GCF_000517525.1 Limulus polyphemus
AGGATTTTGGGTAGCATCTATAGAAATATTGAATATAAGACAAAGTATATTATTGTTTCACTGTATAGATTACTTGTGAGGCCTCATTTAGAGTACTATTTACAGTTTTGGGCTCTCTTCCTCAAGAAGGACAATGAATTGTTGGAGAAGGTTCAGAGTAGAGCCACTAGAATGATACCTGGGATTGTCCTATGAGGAGAGAAGACTAAAATCTCTAAACTTGTTTTCTCTGGAGAGAAGAAGGGTCAGAGGGGATTTTATTGAGGTGTTTAAGATTATTAAGAATATTGATAGTATAGATCCATCAAACTTTTTTGTGTTTATCAGTGAAGACAACAGGACAAGGGGTCATAAATTCAAATTTTGACAGCATGGGAGTTGTCTGCAGTTTAGACAGTATTACCTTTCAAACAGGGTGCTTGGTTTTTAGAATGAGCTGCATTCAAGGGTGGTGGAAGCAGAACATTTAACTGAGTTCAAGAAATGATTGGATGAATACATGAGTAGTAAGGAGTGGTTATAGTTGGGAACTGGAAGGGACATCTTTGATGGGCTAATAAGCTCCTTTTTTTCCCATTAAAATTTTATTAACTTAATTATATGACAAAATCTGCTGATGTAAGCATTGTGGGAAAACCTTGTATATGCATCTAACTTTTAATTTCAAAATAAATTCTTTACTGCTGGTGAAAGATCAAAACACAGATTTTTAATTTTTAGCTATAAGAAACTAAATTTATGGATCAAGTAAAACAAATTGTAATATACATGTGAATCAAAATAATAAAGTAAAAACTGTTTATAATAAATTACATTAATATAATCTGAATTCCACATTACCTAAAGTTAACAAACTGAGCATATAACTTCAAGTCTGATTGGCATGTGTTGTCTTCACCACAACCTGTTGCAAAAGCTATCTGTAGAAAATTATTAAAGATGATTAAGTTAAATTACTGAAGAAAATTTTCAGTTATAAAACTTTTGAAAAAATTAATTATCTTTTGTTTATATGTATTCATATTCACATATAATAGAAAATAACAATCTTTTTACCTTGTTTAATTAACTATGAGGTTACTAGAGCATCATGCAGTTCAGTTAATAAACTTTTTCTGTTTCATTAGTTAATATATAAATATTCATCTAATATAACAAATTGTAAAAGTGTAGAATGGTTTTAACAATTCTTTATAAAGAGAAAATTTAAATATAGATGATTTCTTATTTATGAAAATTTTCTTCTCAATTCAATTTCATAACCATATATAGTATGACATATGAAAAAATACAGTTAATGAAAAAAATGGATGCATATCTTTTACAACAGTTATTGCTTTGAATATATAAAAACACTAACTGACATTGCATAACTATCCCACTGTTAGTAAGATTTAAATTCTAAATTAGAACTGATGACCAAAGGGCAACCAGTTAACAACACCTACTCCCTGTATGACTACTCCTAATTAAATAGCAGCATTGACTATGCTAGTTATAACACTACCAAAGTTGAAAGTATTAAGTATGTTCAATAACATATTGTGGCTCAAACTTTGGGCCTTTTGATTCACAGCTTGGATGACTTAGGACCTACTAAGATTTAAAAACAGAAATGGTAACAGAGTCCCTGTACCTTTTTTGTTTTACATACATATCTACCTTTAAAAAGGGAGGAACATTAGCCAATTCCAATCTTTGGCACCTTCCCACTATTCAAG
>NW_013668770.1:134185-135691 GCF_000517525.1 Limulus polyphemus
TAACAAATTATCTAACAGATTGTTGTTTAATGATACAGAAAGAATCATGAATGGAAAAAATAAACATTATATTTAAAAGTAAAATATTATGATTGAAAAAAAATTTTGATAATCAATCTAATTCTTTTTACTTCTTTTGTGACCAAGTTAGGTTCTGTCACATCCAAAATGGGACATGTATTACAGAAATTAATCTGTCTCTTTGAACGACCAGCTAGTTGATACCTCAGTCGAAATTGGATAGGAGTGATGAAGTCTTGAATATTTGGCTGAAATAAAAAGAAAATATTTAGAACACATTGTTAGAAAACCTAAACAATGAAATTCCAATCTTACCAAATTACTTTTTTAAAAATAAAAAGATCATTTTTCTAATTTAAAATTTAATAATAATAATAATAATGAATACTTGAAAAATGATGAAAGTAACTCACTAAATATCTTCATTATAAAATCAATCATTTCATGACAAATACATATAAGTTACTCTGTTTTTAAACATTTGAGGAAAATAATCAACTCCTTTTGACACCAGAAGTATTATGAAGAGCTTATCAAGTTAATATTATGTAGTTAAAATGCATTTCATCTTATGTCTATCAACATTTTTATTCTTATTAAAAAATAACAATCATTTCAACCCTGATGAGATAGATTTTTGATTCTGGTAAAACAGAAAATTTGAATTCTTCTTAAAAATAAACAATATCTACATAACCAATGAAGTTAGTTCATTGGTATATTAAACTGCAGAAAAAAATTTCCTATGCTTTGACACAAAAATGTTTTGTAAATTGTGTCAGAGAAAAGAGAAACAAAACTGAGCATTAGATTATTATTATCATTATTATGCAAATCCATGTTTTAGTACAAAATAAGTTTTGAAATCTAGGTTATGAAATTCATTACAACTAGTGTATCACATATATTATTCAATTATTCAGGTACAATCTCTTTTGAACTTATTGGAATATTTTGTTAAACTTTACAATTAGTTGATAACACAAATTATCTGTGTATAACCATGTCAAAACAAAAGTGTGTGTGGACCGAATAAATCACAAGCATAGTTCTATTTTGGTACCTAGGTACTATCAAAAACAAATGCGGTAACACTGAGATTAAACTAAAAACAGAGTTAACAATATAAAAGAAAAAATTTTGAATAACTGTATAACAACCATGAAAAAAATTAAATAATTTTTACTGTTTATACTTCAAAGGTGGTAGCATTTATAAAATCCAAAGTTTGTATAGAATTTAATACAGACAAGACCATGCTTCAAATAACAAATGTTTTCTTATGATAATTAAAATTATTTGTAAAAGTATTGTACAATGACATTATAACCTTATATTTTTCATATAAATCAAGTGAACTGGGCCTATTACAGTTACTTTTGGAGATCAACAACATCTGTATAAAAGTATCAAAACATAATTTATTACAGATTTAACAAATTATCTAACAGATTGTTGTTTAATGATACAGAAAGAATCATGAAT
>NW_013668770.1:135701-140634 GCF_000517525.1 Limulus polyphemus
GGATGACTTTGGCCCTACTAAGATTTAAAAACAGAAATGGTAACAGAGTCCCTGTTTAAAAAGAGAGGAACATTAGCCAATTCCAATCTTTGGCACCTTCCCACTATTCAAGGACTTAGAAAAAATAGCAGCAAGAGGCTCACATCTCCAATCCTTAACCTCTTTCAAAACCCTTGGACAAATATTATCTAGCCCAGGTGCTTCATCAATTAACAACTGGTCAGGTTGAGGAATATTGCTTTAATCTTCATTAGTAAAAATTGAAGAAAAATATAATCTAATAACCCAGCCATCTATAACCATCACATATTGGCCTTCTGGTATCAACCTTCAAAAGCCCTACTCCTATCTTAACATTTTGCTTACCCTTATTTGAAGAAATCCTTACTATTAATTTTTAAAATTTTAGCCAACCTTTTTTCATATAGTTTATTGATTTCCTAATATACCATTTGACAAACTCTCTTGATTCCCTATAGTCTTCAAAATCTCCCATCAATGCAGTGAATCTAAACTTCTTATATTTATAATGCTTTTCTTTAATTTTATCCTTTATATCATTTGTGGGCTAACCTGGTTTTTTACTTACAGCCACTGACTTTTGTCTATAAGGAACATGCATATCTTGAATACTTAAGAATCTCCAACTAATTCAGGTGCCCAATTTGCAGCACATAATTCTTGTCTCATCTCTTTCAGCTAAAATAACTTTATTTTTCTAACAGGGTGGTTGGCCTATGGAACAGATTGTCTTTGGATGTGATGGATGCAGTTAATTTAAGGGAACTTAAAGGAAAGCTTGATAAATATTTGGATGATAAGGTTATTTTTTTAAACATCTGTATAAAAGTATGAAAGCATAATTTATTACAGATTTAACAAATTATCTAACAGATTGTTGTTTAATGATACAGAAAGAATCATGAATGGAAAAATAAAAATATATTTAAAAGTAAAATATTGTGATTGAAAAAAATTGTTGATAATCAATCTAATCTTTTTACTTCTTTTGTGACCAAGTTAGGTTCTGTCACATCCAAAATGGGACATGTATTACAGAAATTAAATGTGCTAGGTGTCGTTATTGAATAATTGTTTACTTTGTTACCTAATAATGCATATTAAGTATTCATTTTTACAATTTTGATTTTTACCTAATAAAATGAATACAATGCTTGGTAAATAAATTATTTAATTTGTACCTATTTGAAGTGTTCACCAGTTATTTAAATCAATGTTATGAAATATTTGGCTTTAATCAAAAATATCATTTGCACTATTTATATACTTTGCAGTAGATGTTGATTACACTTCTCTTATAAAAAAAAACAAGTTGAAAATTACTAGCTTTGATAAAAAGAGATACTATTCTAGCATGCAATTTTATGAAGCTTTTCAAAAGTATAATGCTGAAGAAAAAAAAATTCCTTCATAGTATAAGGATTTATCAGTTCTGTATTTTGTAAAAATTTGGAGTTTTAATCTATATCAATTACCTAGCTAGTTACAATTATGAAAAATCATAAATATTGATATGAATATCTGAGAGTAATTACATAAAAGGTTTTGAACACATTACATCTACCCTGTTTTTGTACTTACATTCATAAAAGCAATATTACTGAAACAGTTTTCATTTACTGAAATTAAATCTAAAGTTTTGTTGACATATTCCACAGATCGGCCTTTATCAAGTAGATATCCTCTAATTAGACTGTTTTCTGTACGGACTGTGTCAATTTCCAAGCCAAAACTAAACTCTAAAAGAAAAATAACATTAGCCAATATTTCCACAAAAAAAAGTTTTTTTTTATAGCAAAAGTAATCTGCATAAACCTTGTTTTCTTTAAGCTCATTTCCAAAAAAAAGAAAAACCTGAGACCAAAGGTGTTAATGTAGTGTCATACACTTTCATATAAGTGCATTCAATCCTATCATTTATTTTGAAAATCTAAATATTTTTAAGTACTATATAAATTTATTAACCTTTATCAAAACAATATTTTATACATAAATATGTAAAAAAATGAAAGCTTTTTTTATAGATTTATTGAAACACCATAAATACTTCATTTAAATATACTTACTCAAGGCTTGTGGGATATACTTCCCATTAAATTGGACACAGTATTTAACCTCGAAGCAAGTGAACAATTTATTTCCACGTTGGCAGTTTGTCACATTTGTATTGATCTGTGTTGTGTTAAACTCAATTGTGGAGACCACATGAACAACTGGTTTGGACCTAAATAAATAAGTAAAGATGTTTTAGGATGGAATAGTTAGAGAGCATAAATACAGAAAAACAAGTATATATCCATTATCTTTGACCACTTAGCAGGTTCAGATTTATGAAAATTGTAAATATAAGCTAACTGGAAATGCATTATATCAATTCAGTGTACTTCCTATTATAATTTCAATATATTTCACCAAATAAGAAAAGCTTACCTGAGAAGTACTGCTTGGTCAGAATCATGAGCACCAATCAGCAAATCTGAAGAAAAAACAAACTTTATGAACCTTTACTTCAATTATAACAACAGTTGCTGTTCATCTGCAACACCTTTATTTAACAAGAAAACTAAATGAACCACCTTATGTGCCTCAACTAAAAAATTAAATGATATCAATGTCTTCTTCGAAATGTTTTCCACTTAAGGTAAAATTGTTTTCTTTTTAACTGATTTCTATTAATATATTGTAATAGATTTTTATATACAGAAAGTTAGTGACATGTAATATGAATGTCATGCATTGCTAATATAACATGTGTATCATCACAGATGCAACCATAGTCAATGAACTGATGCCACCTAGATTAAGGTATAGCTGGTGTGAATAAAAATCCTGTCTGAAGAGACATTTTCAAATAGCAGGGTTATTAAAATGATATAAAACCAAAGGACACAAAATTTTGAGGAAGAAAGTCATCGGTGTTCTCAGAAGAATTGGAAAAACTTGCACAGAAGAGTATTTAATACAGCAATGAGCTCACCAACCAGGTACAATGCCCTCATCTGAGACATGAAAGACACAGTTAAAAAAAAAAGAAACCCTTTAACCCAAAAAGCCATTCTGATGAAGCTGGGTATACCTCCTGCTACCAAACAAGATAATAAACAAGGATATGAAGTTAAGAAAGGCTCACAAGCTTCCATACATGCCTCAAAATCAAATTCAATAACTTTTAATTGCATTTGGAACATTGTCAAAAATATTGGAAACATAGCAGTCTTATTCAACCACATTCTCAGCAAGTCATCAAGCAGAACATGGAACCTAATGTTCACATATAATGAAGGATATGTATAAAATTTGCTAAAGTGTGTGTGTGCTAAGATTGACCTTCTTGTCCTTCATATTTGTTGTTTAGGGAAATATTATATAATTATGGCCATTAAAATATTAAAGAATTAATTGCAGAAAAAACTTAAACATATTAGTATTTATTTTTAATTTGAACAAATTAAATCAATTCATGTTTATAAGTACCTTAAATATTAGCAATGTTCACAGATGAGTGTAACTAAATTAGTGTATCATTGTATGTGAATTGTCACTGTAGTAAATGATATAAATTACTTACTTTATTTCTGCCAAACAACTTGACTTAAATCAGTATAAAGTATTAAGTTACAACTAACAAATCAAAAAATTAATGTTTCTTTCAAATGTGCTTCAAAATATTTTCTCCAAAGTGATCTAAGCTAACATTGTTGAAATATATACTATATTTACTGTTGGGTTTAATGATTCAATATGATTTTTGAAAAATATCCAGTGATAAAAAGAATTTACCTGGATAGGAATTTAAATCAATATCAAGTCCTCTTCCAATGCTAATTCCAAATCCTCTTAATCCATTGTCTAGATCTGAGGCAGCTATTCTCTAAAAAAATTACATAAGTACATGAGACCTACTTACTTGCATAAAAGCATCACAAAAAATCAAATTATTGAAGGCAGCAATCCTCAGCTTCTATACCCTCTTCACAGATTATAAATTAAAGTTAATTAACAAATTATCACTTTGGTATTCCAAGATACAATTAACCAACTAAATATTAAGTATAACAATAAGAAAGAATTGAAGGCAATTTAAGCAAAGTTTAAATCAGACTCAACCAAAAGAAAAAAATCCAAGGCAATTGCATGATTCTGTAGTAAAGAAAAATGTCTTCAATCTTCTTAATTAATGGGTAGCTTATTATTGTTTATCAAACAGCAAGAGGGAACAGGACAACTTTATTGATATGGTACTTATGGACTCCACTGAACAGAAGAATAACTCACAAGAAAGTGATATGTGTTTATCGTTAAATTTGTTTATTTCTGCACTGATCCAGTGTGCCAGACATTGTGCAAAAGAATTGAAAAAGTTTCTAGTGCACTGACTATTTACATACCTAAAATAGTCTGACATGTGTGATAGCCTAATCAATGACAATCAATGACAGCTATGAGTCAATCTCCTGTTTGCAAGGACGATTGCTCTTGTCCATATATACACCTGGAAAAAAGTTAAGCACACCCCAAATATTTTTCAGGATTGCTTATTGAAAATAAGGTTTAATTTTCATGATGTTGAGCAATGTTCATAATTTCAAACATAATTAAAAGGATGTGAGCATTCAGGTGTGACATTTAAATCAGGCACATTTTTTTTCCCACGTGCAACTTGCTCCCTTCTTCACGTCCAATATGCACTATTTTCTCGTGCATCAAATCCGTATTTAAGTCCCGAATTTCTGAATGCAAAATCATTTTAAGTAAGAATGGCAAGAAGACGGATATCAGAGGCGCAAATTATTGACATGAATTCCGCTGGTATGTCCTACAAGGCGATAGGTGGACAGCTTGGCTATCATTACGCAGTGATCAGCCGTTTGGTCAGAAAACATGTTGCCACCCAGAATGTTAAGATCTGGTC
>NW_013668771.1:0-13296 GCF_000517525.1 Limulus polyphemus
TTTAACTCAGTAGCTGACGTTCTCTTAGTGTGTTCTCAGCCAAGCGGTTGCAGAGAAATTAACAAGATATTTAGTTGGTTTTTGGAACTCAGCAGCTGACTTTCTCTTAGTGTATCCTAAACCAAGCGGTTGTACAGAAATTAACAAGATATTTAGTTGGTTTTTTTAACTCAGTAGCTGACGTTCTCTTAGTGTGTTCTCAGCCAAGCGGTTGCAGAGAAATTAACAAGATATTTAGTTGGTTTTTGGAACTCAGCAACTGACATTCTCTTAGTGTGTTCTAAACCAAGCGGTTGTACAGAAATTAACAAGATATTTAGTTGGTTTTTTGAACTCAGCAGCTGACGTTCTCTTAGTGTGTTCTAAACCAAGCGGTTGTACAGAAATTAACATGATATTTAGTTAGTTTTTTTAACTCAGTAGCTGACGTTCTCTTAGTGTGTTCTGAACCAAGCGGTTGTACAGAAATTAACAAGATATTTAGTTGGTTTTTGGAACTCAGCAGCTGACGTTCTCTTAGTGTGTTCTAAACCAAGCGGTTGTACAGAAATTAACATGATATTTAGTTAGTTTTTTAACTCAGTAGCTGACGGCCTCTTAGTGTGTTCTCAGCCAAGCGGTTGCAGAGAAATTAACAAGATAATTTGTTGGTTTTTTGAATTCAGCAGCTGACGTTCTCTTAGTATGTTCTAAACCAGGCGGTTGTACAGAAATTAACAAGATATTTAGTTAGTTTTTGGAACTCAGCAGCTGACGTTCTCTTAGTGTGTTCTAAACCAAGCGGTTGTAGAGAAATCATAAGATTTTATTTTATTTTTCTCTAGGCGTATTGGGAAAAGTCTTAAAAATATAAATAGAGACAATTTCAGTTGCAACTTTTCGTTTAATGGTATTTCCAGCTCTTGGAGGATATCAGTACATCAATCAAATAGATATCATTTTATTTTTTCGTTATATTTTATCATTAATGTTAATCCTCATTCAGAGACAAATCCATACTATTATGTAGGAGTAACAGTCATTTTCGTAGTTGCAACTATCATATTCTCTTCTCTCTTGGCAATAAAAATGTTTTAATTTATACAAAGTTGGAATGAAGAAGTTTTCGTAGATATCATTATAGGTTTCTAAGTACTAAGGTCAAACATTAGAATAAATATTCAAATCAATTTATGTTAATACCCAAGGTAGCATTGTATTTATGTGCATCACTGTCACAACAATGTTATTAATGGGCGTTGCAAAAATATAAACTTAGAGTTCTGGACGCAAAATTAAAATGTTTATTAATTAATAGCTAAATTAATTTAAAGTTACAATTTTATAATATCTTCAAAGTTTGTATTTAATATTATTAAACTCTGACAATATAATTACTCTATAGTTCGTGCGTCTATTAAGAAGCCAATCCATGAAGCTTTGCACGAGCTGTTTTACAGGATTCATAATCCTGTAAAATTAGTATCCGTAGCTGCGGGATGTAGACTCATTCTTATATGTTATTAATGTGAAAGGCTGGTTTGGATATGAATCGATTTGCGAGATTATTTTTTACGTGTCATATAAACTCCCAGCTAAAGAAGTTGATAACATCTGGATCACGTCCTTGTAAGCGTCAAGTAATCGAGTTATCAATGTGAGTATCAATATAATACGTCGTTATCACAATGAAAGTAACAAGCCATTGTTTTTGGATATTCGCGCAAAGCTACTCAAGTACTATCTACTCCAACATCCCAATTTTGAACTGATAGACTAAAGGGAAGGCATTAAACACACCCATCCCCAACTCTTGAATTATTCTTGGTGGGACTTGAGTGTCATTTTTATAATGCACCAGTGGCACTAAAGTCCGGAGCGCAATATCTTTATGGCGGTAAACGGAAGCGAAAGATGGGCCTGCAAATACAAAGTCCATCGTTCAGCTTCCACGATTGGCTCACGCAATAATTCCGTGTGTTTGTTTGTTTTTCTTTGTTGTTAAGCTCAAAGTTTTGCAATGAGTTATCTGAGCTGTATACTCGGGTATCGAAATCCAGTTTTTAGCGTAATAAGCCTTCAGATTTACCGCTGAGCCACTGGAGGGTAAATTCAATAGGTCATTAATACATATATGAATTGTGTTGTGTTATAAACGAATATATAAGTTTATTATCTCTCAGTTATAAGTATTCGTAGTCATTATTGTATGTAACCATGTAGTTGAGGTAAATAGTTAATAGGGTGGTGTGAAAAGAAAAAAAAACGAAACAAAAACAACAGGATAACTCCTGGGTGCTCAGCCCATATTCAGAGATGCATATTCAGAAAATGGGATGAAACTTATTATCATAAACAACAGTTATAAGTCATGTTAACGATAATATATTCTAAAAGTGTTTCAGCATTGCAGTTAAGAGGAAAACGACAATTTTGGGATGGTTTTCAGTGACGTGTGTAACTGATATTTCCGTGGAGTGCATGGAGACGTTACTATCTGGTAAAGTTTCAACTCCGTGCTCCAAGGAAGATTCGGCCTCCCAAAACGTAGAGGGTGAGAAGCGTGTGCGCATGGAAATGGAGGTATGGTGGAAGACACATATATTAAATGTATCTACACTGGAAGAAGTGGAGTTGTTCACTCATAAAGAGCTCACTAACATTATTGGCATGTTGTTATTACCAGCAGCATTTACAACCTGAACACATTCGTGCCTCTTCCAACGTCATACGAGCAGCAAACACTTGACAACTGGTATTCTGCCTACAAGAATAATGCACATAACTATAAACGACAATACTGTAGGTTCATTCGAGTATTATACTTATTGCATGACGCTAAAGTTTGTTTCAAATGAATATCCTATAAAGCACAGGCAACATTGCTTGATACTTAATTAAATATGATGACGCAAGTTCCGATACTCTGATTACCATACAATCCCACATGTGTTAGCAGACGAAATTTTGTTAATATCATATGGTAAGGATGTTATGTGAAATAAGTGATTCATCATATATATCGCTATATTCGAGTACATTTTCATCGAAATTTGATATTATATATAGAGCGAATTAGGATTTAGACCCTAATTAACGGTCATCCTTTGTTAGTCTCTGAAGTATTTTGTTGTTTTTTTTAAGAAAAATAAATCAATCTGGGACCAAGTATTTGTCTTGCGTAGGAATAAAAGAACTAATATTTTATAATTTATCAGATTAGAATGTGTTTATTTATTTCCGATTAAACAGGCCTGCGAATTTAAACTTTTGTTTAAAGTTGTTTTGGTTTTAATAACGGAGCTTGCATAATTCAACTACGCAGATTTCTAAAATAATATTATTTTTTCTATCAAGTAAGGTTTTTTGGTTTTTTTTACAAATCGAAAAGAAAAAACTCTTACTTAGATCAAATTAATATTTCATTTACCACAATGCATTTTTAGTATTATGTTTGTTATCAAAAATATAAACAAACTGAAGAAAAGAGAAGAACATTGATGTCAAACGAATATGCATCCTCATGCATCCTCATTTTTTGTGTGTGAAATCTATGTCTTTTAGTCTCAAAACTACGTGTTATGGTCTTTTATTTATGTATTGCGTTATGACGTTTTGTGAATCTGTACGTGATGGAGAAAAATGGATATCATTTTCGGAATCAGCGTATAGGAATTACCGTAGAACATGTAAAAAATTCAAGACAATAAAACTATCGCAGGCCTGTGTTATTAGTTAACAATCTCTTTTAAAAAGGCATTGCAAGATGGATAATATATCACTATGACGTCTACGTTTATAACAATGAAAGCATGAATTTCAGGGATGAATTGTAAAACGCATGCTTTTGAAAAAGGTTATTAAAGCGAGAGAGAAACAGAGAGAGTAAAAGAACTTGTTTCAGACATAAAAAATCCAACAAAGATCTCCAGTGTGAGAACTTAAAAAAAAAAACACAACTTACTACGTAGTCATTTTTATTATGAAGAATGAAATATTGTACCTATAAGACAAAAAAGATAGGATTCAAACAATGAGTTCTAATGAATCTGTTTTAATTGGTTGTTATTTATTACCCTTTGTTTAATAATGATAAAACACTATTGTGTATCCCCACGTTTCACCTTAACCAGACCTATTTTTGTGCCATTATGAGTAAGCATTGTACGTAACCGATTGTCTAAACAATGTTAACACACTTGCGAACGTTCTTTTTTTTAGTGAAATATTTTTTCTTCAGTTGCTGACACATTATTTCTTTTATGTTATTACTGCCATACATATATCATTAATGCTTTGATAATATCTATAGCAGTGATGTGTATGGTTAATTAGGGCATCATGGTTTTAGTACGTACTTTGGTTAATTATTTTAGTTACATTTCCTGTAATTATGTTTCCAGCAGAGCATTAACTATTTTTTAAGTTACACAACTGTATTTTTACAGCAATTAACAAAAGAATCCCAATTTGTGTCTCTTGAAAAGAACAGCAAAAGGATTCGATTACACAATACTTAAATTTGATATTTGGTATGTTCCAACCTGAACAGCTCTTTATGCGACACAGGAGCATACGGCCAGGTCAGAGACCCCAAAATTCAGCTGTCCATAATTCAGAGTCGTTGATCAGAAGGCGAGCAACTAATCAGCACTACTGTTGTATTATTTTATTATTAGATGATGTTTTAGATACTGTATTGCAAATAATTACTGTCTGACTGGCTTATTATAGCAGATAATAACAATTGTACAGGCTTTAATGTTTGACATGATGTTTAAAGTGCAAAGATAGTAGTTTAAAAAGCTCACTTTCTTAATAGTATTAAAAACTGCATAAACAATGGTTTAAAAAAGTCTACTTGTTTGGTAGTATTAAAACTGTCTTAACTATGTTTTTCTGAAGGAGTCATGTAAAGCTTATACTTTGCAGTGTAATTAATAGTGGTTCTAATACAAGTATCACACTGGAAAGCTATAGCAATATAACGCGTGATATATAGTTTACCTTTCTTGGAAGTGTCTTTAAATACTGACATTAACACAATATACTAATAATACATCTATTACTTGATCGTAAATATATCAAATCAATTTTATAGTGTAGAGTCTCAAGCAATTTTATACAAGTGCTGTGCCTAATATTTAAAGTGATAACACCAATATTTGTTGGACAGATAGTTAAAAGCAAAAGCTATGTCATAGATTTTTCAAACCATGAGTTGTTTCGTAATTTATATTTAAGAGCATGCGCTTGTTTTTCCTGCATATCTTTCATTTATACAAATATCCAATTAAAAGTCGAAAATAAGAAAGTATTTTCTCTGCTACTTATCACTTGTCATTCTTGTTTTGAAAACACTTGCTTAACTTGTTTTTAATACTGTATTCTCCTGGTATTGATTAGTTTTCGCGTTCACGCTTTTTGTCCAATAATAGGATTCTTATCTGTTTAGGTAGGCTGTCAGGCCCAAGAAAAATTAGAATAAGATCATGTTGAAGAAAACTCCAAGTTTCTTAAATAATATTTTGCAGGCTCCAAATTGATTTTTTTCGTCTACTAACATGAAATTGGGTGGGCTTGGAACACCGCATGCCGTTTTGACATATTTTGTCAAAAGTTACAGCAATAACTGGTATAGAAATGATTACACTAGAAAGATGTCCAGCATGTCCCACAAGACACAGACCATCTCGTGTTGCACTGTTCGGTAACTGCGGTACCGGGGGGATATGGTACAATTCATGAAGCGGGCGAGGCATTCATTGACTGGATCATGAGTACGAATTTGGAGGTGTGAAATGTTCTAAGCAAGTTATAAGCTCGGCTCAAGTTAATCCTTTTTTTTGTTTATTGTATATTAAGTAGGTCTCCTTATTATGCTGAGTGAAAAGTATTCCATCTGACTCCCAACTCTGTAGTAAGTTTGATTACAATGACAACTCATATATATCTATTTGTTGAAGTGTTCTGTAGTATGATATATCCATGAGTCCACGTCGAAGCTAATTTGACTATCATGGGAACATATTTCCACTTGTATGAACGCAGTGCTTAATTTCTAGAAAACATTTCTAGAAGGTACCTGATCCCAACTGTGAGGGGGAAGCGATGTAGTTGGAGTGGAGTAATGTAGTTGACTACTTTAGCCAAATATCAATTCATAATGTAACTGAGACATTCTTAAAAGTAATTATAGTGTTTCCACTTTTAAGTTGAAAACAAATCCAATAGAAAAAAGTTCACAATGTTAGATTCAACATAAATTAAGCACTGTATGAGCGTGTTCTCTAGTATACCTATCCTGGTCAAACTAAGCACAGTTCTGTGAGAAAACTTGTTCGGTTACCATGAGAACACATGTATATATAGCCCTGTCTAAACATACTTGTGGTATCATATATTGTCCCCAATATGTGACAAAGGGCTTTTGGTTTGCATATGGTAACTCTTTGTGGTCACTGGCTCATTTATACCAGCATAGAAATCACTCAATAAATCAAATGATAATCCTGAAGACGGGTACATTTGCAATAAAGTCTAAGTAAATGAGGCACATCTTAGACTGTGGAGTGCGATATATTGTTCTTATTTAGTGATCGTTTTGTCATTTGTTAAAGTAATCTACAGAATAAGTAAATATAAGTCTGCCGTTAGCTTATGGTAACTGCGTTGCTACTCTGAAATACGTGGCAGGGTTATCTAGTAAACGTAGACATATCTAAAACAGAAACTTCCTTATCGACATTACCCTATACGTAAATGTAAAATCCAGCATCGAAGGAGACATATTGAAACAAACGCTAAAGAAATATACTGCAACTTAACAACTACCTAGCAAAACATTAGTAATAAAATGATCAGGAAGATGTTTATATTTTCATTAAAAAATTTTAAAGATATCTGATGAAAATATAAAATCTCATTAATCTAAGAAAAAACATTTACAACACAAATGAGAGAATCAATTTGTTATAAACATGAAAAGCTGTTTTCCAATTTATTTTACGAAAATCTCTACAAGCTGTCTTTGAAACCGATTTTCATACATAGATTTTTTATTATTCTGGTTTAAAGAAGTTGATTTAAATTATAGTCATAAATAACCTATTAGTTTGCTTAGAAATATATTATTGTTCAAGATTACTTAGCTGATCTGTACAAGATATAAAGTTAAATGTTTAGTACAAAGTTTACATATTTTAAATGTATCCTATTTATGCATCTTGAAACTTTTCATACTTTGCCAGATATTCGAAAGTGAGCATAAATTTGAGTATTTAAGTTTTTTGTTTGATTGAAGTTGTGCACAAAGCTACACAATGGACTATCTGTGCTCTGCTCACCATGGGTATAAAAACCCGGTTTCTAGCGTTTTAAGTCCGTAGACATGCCGCTGTGCCACTGGGAGGCGGGTATTTCAGTAGAACAATAATTCTACAACAGATACCTTTAAACTCAAGCATTTTTTATATATATTAGTTTTAGTGAATATATTTATCTAATCAGCGATTAATGAAAGACAATGTGAGATTGACCATATCAATGCTGGGTTTCAATTATAAGCCATGATCGTAAAATTTTGCCAAAGACATTTATAGAAAAATTGAAGTGAGCTAATGAATTCACACAAAATAATTACAATTAACCTTTGTTTGTATTCTCATATTTTGTCATGCTATAGCGTCATTTGTATATTACTCCTTTTATTTGAGTTTGGTAGCTACCCTAAAAAAATATATAAACGAAATATCACTGAAATAGTTATTCTGATTCAGAATGCTTCTGTCAACGCCAGCATTTTCAATATAAACTTCGAACAATTTCAGAAAGCAACAACATGATATATTTCTGAACTGGTTACACTGATTCAGAAAGTTTCGATGCCAGCATTTCCAATATAAACTACGAACAATTACAGAAATCAACACCATGATATATTTCTGAAATAGTTACACTGATTCAGAATGTTCAGTACTTTGTCGATATCAGCATTTTCAATGAAACTACGAACAATTAGCGAAACCAACAATAAGATATTTTTATAAGGGCATAGTTTCTGGATAACTTAGTCCGACGCTGATGAATTCCTTCTTTTATTTTCACTAACTTATCCAACTTTGTTTTTAATCTTATTTTGAAACATAAGGTCATAGTATTATGAAGTACCTGTAAAAACCTGATAATCTTGACGGTAATAGTAATCTATCCAAGAACTCACACATCAATAACTCTGTTTGCTATCAATAAGTATGCTGCTATGTCATACTGAGAAAAATTGTGGATTTCATTTCATACATCTTATACATATCTTGTTAAATATTATCAATAGTTACTGCATAGATATAGTGAAACTTGAATATCTTTTAAATCTCAGATATTTTATTTGAATTTTCAGTTTGTTTTAAATTTTGACATTAGAATCGAGGTGATTAAAATGCGCATAGTAGCAAACAGCACAGTTATAGCAGAAGTCTATATCCAGACTATTTACTCTTGTACTCAGTTGCAGAAAATGTCGTGTATATCGCTCATTTCATATTCTTAACTGGAGAGTATTTATTTCTCATAACTTTTAAACTTCATTCTAAAATAATGTTCCTGTACAGTCCTTGGAATTTCAAATTAAAATAGACGAAAAATTATTATTAATACAAACAAAGGTTTATAAAACAGCAGCGAGTAACCACGTGATGACGTTATTTATTCAATTTTATGTTGTTCCACTGTAATCATGTCTTTCGTCGTTTACAAACTTTTGGGACAAGAACAAAGACCCACGTGATCGATATGATTTATACGCTTGACACGTTTTCTGCCAGTTCTCGTTCGCGCCCCATGACTGCCAAAAAAAAAAAGATTGTATTCTACACTTTGGAGCCATGTTTGCGTTATCAGGACGATGGTTAAATCCCACTATTTGGTCAGATAAGACTTATCCAGTAATTGGCGGTGGGTGCTGTTTACTAGCTGCCTTCCCTCTACTCTATCACTTCAAGAAAAGCGCGGACTAATATAGACAATCCTTTAGTAGCTTTATGCGAATATCCCAAAGAATATATATATATATATCTAAAATAAATTAAAGTACCGATATCAAGCCAATTACTACCTATATCTTATTCGTTGGGTATTTAACCTTAAAATAGATACAAAGGACACAGCTGTCTTTAATTACCAGCTGCAAAGTTTCATCCCTCCAGGAACAGCGAGAACTTGTGAAATTGATCTTTGTTAGATATTCCAACTAGGAATAGCAGGTGTTAAAATAACTTTTTGGTCATTTGTTGTTTTTGACAAATGCTACAGTTACCTGGCAACCATTCTGGCGTTTATGCATATATTTCACAGCTACGAAACGATTATCTATTAGCCATTTTCAGAATAACAATGAGAGCGAATTTCCTATTGCTTTGTGTTCTTAATCTCTACATATATGTTGTTTTAAGTTTTTCTGGAAAAATACTTTAGCCTAATAGAAAATTTAATCGATTTGATACTTCAGATCAAAAGGAACATGCAATTTATATAATACACATATTTTTCGTTAGTTAACGTCTGTGTAGATCTATAATAAGTAACTAACTATATTTGGTAGTATTTGTTAAGAGGTAGTTATGGTTTAAGATTTTGTATTGTTACTATCTGACACCTTGGTCACGTCTGTATTGTTACTGGCTGATACTCTGGTCATACCTGTATGGTTAGTGTCTGACACCTTCGTCATGCCTGTATCGCTAGTCTAATATCTTGGTCATGTCTATATTGTTACTGTCTTGATACCTTTGTTATATCTGTATTTGATACTGTCTGATATATTAGCCATGCCTGTATTATTAGTTTGATATCTTGGTCATGCCTATATTGTTACTGTATTGATACCTTGGTTATATCTGTATTTGATACTGTCTGATATATTAGTCATGCCTGCATTGTTAGTATAATATCTTGGTCATACCTATATTGTTACTATTTTGATACCTTGGTTATATCTATATTGTTACTGTCTGATACATTAGTCATGCTTTTATTGTTAATCTGATATCTTGTCATACATACATTGTTACGTTTGGATACTTCGGTTATATCTGTATTATTACTGTCTGATATATTAGTCATGCCTACATTGTTAGTATGATATCTTGGTCATACCTGTATTGTTACTGTCAGATACCTTCGTGATGCCTGTATTGTTAGTCTGATATCTTGGTCATACCTATATTGTTACTGTCTTGATACCTTGATTATATCTGAATTTGTTACTGTCTGATACATTAGTCATGCCGGTATTGTAAAAATGATATCTTGGTCATACGTACATTATTACGGTTTGATACTTTGGTTATATCTGTATTGTTACTGTCTGATACATTATTCACGGCTATATTATTAATATCCTGGTCATTTCTATATTGTTACTGTTTAGATAACTTGATTGTATCTGTATTGTTACTTCTGATACATTAGTAATGCTTGTATTTTTAATATCTTGGTCATACCTACATTGTTACGTTTTGATACCTTGGTTGTATCTGTATTGTTACTGTCTGATACATTAGTGATGCCGGTATTGTTAATATCTTGTTCATACCTATATTGTTACTGTCTTGATACCTTGATTATAACTGTATTGTTACTTCTGATACATTAGTCATGCCCGTATTGTTGGTCTGATATCTTGGTCATACCAACACTGTAACGTTTTGATACCTTGGTTATATCTGTATTGTTACTCTAATACATTAGTCATGCCCGTATTGCTAGTCTGATATCTTGGTCATACCTATATTGTTACTGTCTTGATACATTGATTATATATATATTGTTGCTGTCTGACACACTAGTCATGCCTGTATTGTTAGTCTGATATATTGATCATACCTACACTGTTACATTTTGATACCTTGGTTATATCTGTATTGTTACTGTCTGATACATTAGTCATGCTTGTGTTGTTAATATCTTGGTCATACCTATATTGTTACTGTCTTGATACCTTGGTTATGTCTGTATTGTTACTTCTGATACATTAGTCATGCCTGTATTGTTAGTCTGATACCTTGGTTATATCCACATTGTTACTGTCTGATACATAAGTCATTCCTATATTTCTAGTCTGATATCTTGGTCATACTTATATTGTTAATGTCTTGATACCTTGGTTATATCTGTATTGTTACTTGTACATATGTTACATAAGTCATTCCTATATTTCTAGTCTGATATCTTGGTCATACTTATATTGTTAATGTTTTGATACCTTTGTTATATCTGTATTGTTACTGTCTGACATTTTAGTCACGCCCCGTATTGTTAGTCTGGTAACTTCCGTCATACCCTGGTTCACGGGACTCGTTCCTCGATTGTACTTGACAGTGTCCTGAATCACCCAGTTGGTGTCTTGTAAAAATCAAAATAGAAAACTTAAATGTAAAAAATATAAAGAATACTGATATTATACAGAATCTTATTTCTTTACACTATAGTTGTTATCTGTTAAACCTTTATTCTAGTATCATGTAAACATCGATTGTTAGAACAAGAACACCTATATACAATTATTGTTGTTTATATGGCATTTAATACTTTCATCCAACGCTTGTTAAATAAACAAGTACCTTTGGATGCATATCATTTTCATATGAAAGAGCACTAGCGACATCTGTATGATATTTAATTACGGTTATTAGGAAATAGTAGTGTCCCAGTAAGCGACCTAGCTCTGAAATAACAACAGTTGAAGGATTCTTAAATTTACAATGCAAGTTTTACATATTTATATATATGTTTTTTGTACCTATGAAAAGAGGGTGTCGGTATATACACGCACACGCATATGTATATTCATATTTGTATTAATTTCACTTACATTTGATATGGTTTTTATAATGATAAAATTATGTTGATTTTGAAAGCTTATTTTTCTAACACGTATAACTAAATAATATGTACATATAAGATAGAGTGTTTGTTCATCGGTGTAACTGCATCAATACCTACATCATGATATAGTGGGCGTTACAGCAAAAATTATCTCCCATATTGTATCCAGTGTCCGTTCGTTACAGTTCTTTTGGCACGCCCAATAGCGAGTTTTCGATCACATGCTCAACCTACATATGCTATAAATCTGTCATTCGAAAAGATGTATTACATTAATACCACGTGCCTTATTGCAGGAGATAGAAAGAAGGTAAGGGTCAATAATAAGTAGAGGTAAGAGCTGAACATAACACTTTATATAATTGGACTACTTTCGTTGACATTGTATAGATAAGTTAACTGGAATCAAAACTGAAACCCATTTATTCTGTTCTTCTCACATGCTTTTAGTAACTAGTTTCAAAATCGAGATAATAAAAGGCTCATTGGGTAGCACAGAATGGTTAAGGCAGAAATACTTCTACTTGGCTGTTTGCCCTAAAGGTTAATAATTTACAATATTCACGAGCTACCATACACTCAGACGAAATGTGCATTGTATAACTTTTTCTATTAAAATTCCTGATTTCTTGTCGATTAAAAAACGTAATGTTTGGACATAATCTAAAAACAAATATATACAGTCTCTTTTTTTCTCCAGAATAAAAAAAGGTAAAATCATTTTTACTATCTCAATGTTTCTGTTATAATTTTGATAAAGAGATAACTTTAGTAAAACAGAAATAAAATGTATTGTATATTATCTTAATTTCTGATTTACTTCTATTCATCTAATTTATCGTCTAGTTAGTTTTGACGAATCTAAAAGCATACGATTTGTCTAAAAACAGCTGTTTTAGTTGAAAATATTTATCTATAAAGAAGAGTACGGTTATTCTATGCATGCTGACAAAAGCCAGAAAACGAATACCTATTAGGTCTTACGGCAGAGAGACGTCTGGCAGACACACATAAAAGGAATTATAAATTTCAACTAAATAAACATCTTTCTCCAACCATGTATCTATATATATAAAATACGAAGTTTGTCTATTTTGTTCGCCATAGGAAACCAAACGGTTGAACATACAAATTTTAAAATAACTTCATAATAACCAGTTTTTCACAAGAAATTTAATGGTGCTATTTATTTTGTATTTGGTATATTATTTAATGATGAAATTGACAATTTTTGTGTAATAATTTTTTTGTGTAACAAACATACAAACACCAGCACGTTTTGCACAGATATTTCAGATATCTTCAGATATTAGACCAGGAACATTTATAAAGTTCGAACATTACAAATCATTTAACTTCAGTGGTTTCACATTGGACATTAGTACTTTTACGAAAACATTACCTAACGTCACCGGTAGGAAAAATCAGCGTGTG
>NW_013668771.1:13574-53353 GCF_000517525.1 Limulus polyphemus
CCTCGATAAGATATCAAGGAAGTTCCAGACTAGAAATAATACTTTATATTGCTTGTAACTTTGTAAAACTTTTGTGTATAGACCATTGTTTGTAATAAATATTATTGAAAATTGTATTATTGGTTGTATATTAAAATATATTTGTATTAAAAAAAAGAAAACTGTGTGTGTCAATCTTGTTGGCATATATCATAAATTGGATACATATCGGAATTTATTTGTTTGTTTGTTTGAATTTCGCGCAAAGCTACACGAGGGCTATCTGCGCTAGCCGTCCCTAATTTAGCTAAGTAAGATTAGAGGAAAGGCAGCTAGTCATCACCACCCACCGCCAACTCTTGGGCTACAAATATTGGGATTGACCGTCACATTATAACGCCCCCATGGCTGAAAGGGCGAGCATGTTTGGTGGGATTGGGATTGGCCTTTATTTAACTTCTAAATCTAAATTACAATTTAATTCAATTTCAGGCTATTTGAAATTGTAATACGTAATATAACGCAGCAATGTTTCACACAAGCAGGTTTATTT
This sequence comes from Limulus polyphemus, assembly GCF_000517525.1. Taxonomy (NCBI): domain Eukaryota; kingdom Metazoa; phylum Arthropoda; class Merostomata; order Xiphosura; family Limulidae; genus Limulus; species Limulus polyphemus. The sequence goes on from NW_013668771.1 coordinate 14,107, forward strand.
ATTCTTAGTTAACTTTCAAATTAAATATCAAACCGTAAAATCAAATAAATGTCTAGTTTACTTTTCAAGATAATAAATCTGATATTTCTTATATTTTTACTCACGCGCATTCTTTGTAAACACATTTTTTAATTTTACCTGTTCCATGACCAAATCAATTGAGCTTTGCTGTGATGTGTTAGACTAAAAGGGATAATATTCCGATGTAGGAAAAACTCCTAAACGTTAGTGTTAATAACTAGGTTATTTCTAGAGTTAGTCGTAACTACAGTTTGATCTAATAAACGTTCTGTTTTAGTTTTAAATTTTGCTTCACGAAAGAAGAAGCAATGTCTAAAAGCCGCCTCAAGTCAGAAACCTGGATACGTAGTTGGCACCAGCTGTATACTATATTTAAAACATACGCTTCTGCAGGAGCTAGGAGTAACAATTTCTGATGAATATCTTAGATCACTAAACTTGGAATTGGATACATCACTGATAACGTCTGTTTAGTATAGATACAATATGTTTTAAAGAAGTATCAGCTATACGCTACTCCAACTTATGAAATCCAAAACATTATTGGTAAAATATCTATACTGGAAATGAAACATGCTATGAAAACAATGACGTCTCAAAACTACCTTATATTACTACACTTGAACTTGCAATTGGTAACAACCAATCCTCTATTGAAATTAAAATATCTGATAAGAAAGATGTTAGTGCGATCTTTGTACTTTATACTTTGTTGTTGTTTTAACGCAAAATTACACAATGGGCTATATGTGCTCTGTCCACCGCGGAAAATCGAACCCCGTACTTTAGCGTTGTAAGTTCATACACATACCTCTTACACATCGGGGAACTTTTGACCTAAGTTCAAAGAATACGGCGTATAACAACAAATATATTGCATCAACAACTACAATGCATAACTTATGGCCTGCAGTGGAAATGTTGCCCGATGTCCTGAATTCTCAGCACAAGTTTTATCTCAAAAGAATAGAAAAAAATAAACAATCGAAACATTCAGGAGATGGCCTCCACGTGGAGGTTAAAGAAGTTTTGGGGGCTCTCAAGACTGGATTTGCGTATTTATAGAAAAACTTGATATGGTCAGGCAAGAGATCGTTGAAAATTAGCACATATGTTCAGATTTTCGAAATTTTAATACTAAAAATTCCCTCTTATGAGTATCAAGGAAGTTTTCAAGGCTTTGATAATTATCTGCACGGAGTTACGTGAAGACCAATCAAAGTTTCTAAACTGTCCAATAAAATTTGGCGTGCAAAAGTTTGTTTGTAGTAGTTATTTCTGTGAAGTTTCACGGGACTGGTACTAGGCTATATGCTCATTCTCAATTGTACCTGTGTATTTGCTGGGTTTCTGAATTTTTTTCCAGAATTTTTGACAAAATTACTTGAAATCTTGCATGTAGGCTTTTGGCCCACAAGAAAAATAAACGAAAAAAATAATTTGGATACAAGCTCTGGATGGATTAGAAAGATTATAAATACTACATATACGAAGACTTCGTTCGTCATTGGCCATTGCAAGGCTCTTAATCAAATTAGAATGAACAAAAACGACACATTCTCCTGGGGAGCATGTTCTAACGATATTATTACAAGTTGTTAATTTAAAAAGGGGAAATGGGGATCTTCAAAAAGATTACAGAAACAAGACAGGTAGCTTAATGTGGAAATGCAATAGCAAAAAAGGTAAACAAACAAACTTAAGGTTTGAGACATAGTGTTAACATTACTCAAACTACAAATCCCTAGTTGACTGTCCTAAATATTAAAGCTTTTAGACATGAAGTCAAAATAGGGATTTGTAGCTTGAGGAAATAATGTCAACACTATGTCTGAAACATTAAACTTGTTTGATTTCTTTTTTTGCGGTTACATTTTCATTTTAAACTTCCTATCTTGTTTCTGTAATTTTTGAAGATCCCTATTTCCCTTTTTCAAATTAACAATTTTTAATAAACTTATTTATTTAATTATTTTATATCCATCATGGTTATAAATCTATATAGAAACAATACTGTCCTATTTGAAACAGTTTAATGAAATACATAGTCGGTATGATGCTGTCTTTAGAAACAACGATAACCTTTGTATTGGCTTCATTGATAGAAGTACAGCATGTATGATCACAATGATGCATGGTGATCAAGATACTACATGTTATGTATATGTTTGTAGCCTGGATTTGGTAATAGCATGAGTTTTATACATGTATGTACATGCAGTACATGTTGTCTTGTATTTATATCTCTCTCTATATATATACATACAAGCTTTGTTGTTTTTTTAATTTGTAAAGCTGTATATATAGATAGTCATATGAATTGTTCAAGTTGTATAGATGCATGCATATGTATTCAATGTATAAGACAATATGTCATAATATCATAGAATATGTATACAAATAAGCCTTTTTAATATTTCTCATAGTTGTTATATTTCCCCGTCCTCCTTTCCACTAGCCATAGTTTCGCTGCAGCTGGCCATATTTCCTCTTAGAGCAGCATTCTGCACACTCTAAAAGGACTAAAACGTGTTAATTAATAATTATGAATTCATTATATTAATATACTCCCACCCCTCCTCTGTTTTAGTTGGAGTTTGGATCGTGACAATTCCACGACCCTGTTCCACTGTGACGACCCTAAACTCTGGTGGGTTGTCGCTGCTGCACACAAAATATCTGAAACTAAATATTTTCTAAATACAATAACATTTTTGTATCATTTTCGTCTAGAATCGCCATCTCCTGCTTGCACGATTCTTGCTACTCTTTATAGTTAGCTTCAACGATTGCTAATTTATTTGCAGTATATATAAAATTTTCAATTACGCAGTGTTGGCTATAATTCGACACTAACCATCAGCCGTCACCGCGATTGTCGATCCTATACTCAAACTGATCTTGGTGCTATCTATTAAACTACGGCTTAAAGATTTACGTTGTGGGAGACAGCCTAGACGTTTGTGTAACATGACTCAAATCGATCGTGCAGTGGTAAAAAACAACAACTCTGGTTCTGTCAGCAACGTCGTGTCCGAAAGGGCAGGAACCCTATACATAAGCAAATGATACGCGACATCAATATAGATGCAGCAATAAGTTAATAATCACTATGGTACATGTGTCATGCCTGCCATACAAACATTAAATTACACAGCTATATACGTATGCTTGTAGTAGATTACGATGCTCCATATAAACCATAGACTACATTAAAACGATTGTATGTCAATGCTTAAACAGCCGCTGTTACTTACTATGTAGTCAAATAAACTTAAAAACTCCCCTATACAATGCGCAGTGATGCATTTAGTATTATTGCCCAGGTTTTATTACAATACTAGCAGCCATTTTTACTGTAGGTTGGCGGAACAATATTAATTAATAATAAAGAAGAACAAATGGGTGATCCCTATTAAGAACCACCGTCGTGATTTATGATATACTTGACTTAATAAGTGATCTGAAGTTGGCGTGTTCTTTTACTTATATTAGTAGTTTCCTTTTTGTAGAACCAATATAGCCTTCCTGACAAAAGAAACAAGTAAATTTATAAACCACTAACGATGCGTGTAAAGTTGGAATCTGGTCCTTAAATTTAAAGTAACAAAGTAATCGAGACAACAATTAGGTTTAAGCATACACCTTATTTGTATCTGTAGGTATACCCTTATGATAAACTGTTTCAACTAATTCTTAATAACTAAAGAATATTTACCCATAAATGATAAACTGATGATCAGAGGGTATTTGGACACATCCGTTGGATTTACTGTACAAAACCTTCTCCTATTTAAATAAGTCCGAAGTATTCTATCAATCATAAAACATGGAAACATATATTTGCATAAAAATGCATACCATAAATATGAAAAGGAAGTTGGAATAAAGCAGTGCAAATGTGTACATAATGATATATTGCTTATAAATTTAGTCCCCTGGTGCTCAGTGGTAAATTTGTGGACTTGTAACGCTAAAAATAGGGTTTTCATAACCGCGGTAGGCAGAGCACAGATAGGCCAGTGCTCAGTGGTAAATTTGTGGACTTGTAACGCTAAAAATAGGGTTTTTATAACCGCGGTAGGCAGAGCACAGATAGGCCTTGGTGAAGCTTTATGCTTAAGAACATACGATCATAAGCTTAATATCTCAAAGAGCTTTAGAGCGTTCATATGCAATCAGTACTTTAAAATATAATAAGAAGAGGCATTGTTCAAATAAAACATACACAGGTGAGGACAGTGTGCATCCAAAAATATAAACATCAGATCGATAAAAATTTCTCCGGAAACAAATGGATTAAGTTTAAGTAATGATCAACCATAGAAATGTTCAAAGACGATTTCAAGAAAGAAGTCTACATGAAAAAGTTGCAGACATAAATCCTAATATTTCAAATGTAAACATGGTCAAACGTTTAAATATTGCAAAGATTCGCAGTGCTAGGGAATTAACAAGTAACATTATTGCTGTTTTTTGAATCTTTGGAGCTATCTATCGGTGAGAAATACGTTAAAAACATTACATCTTATAATATAATTGTATGTCGGTTCAGGTAATAAAATTGATCATTCCAAAGGCGCTTTTGATATCGCGTTTCTATGAATGTTGAAACACAATATAACTGTTATTGTTACTATTGTTGTTCAACCTATTTTTCTACTGCCTAAAGCACGATATTTGGTTTGAATTTTATTCGTTTAACAGTAAGATTTACCATATCCTTTAGTGAGAAACAAAACAATTTATTTCCTCAACTAAAACATTTTTTTCTTTTGAATCCACATTATGACACGCTCTGTATATAAACTATTTAAATCTTAACTTTAAACTAGAAAAACAATTACTGTTTATTAGGTTCCATTGAATTCATGAAAGTGATTATGCGTCACAGTTTTTTGTTGTTCAATACCTTGCGTTTGAGCAGACCTATGGTTAATACATAACTCTTTAGGTTGAATTTCATACTTGAAGTATATGGCTAAGAAAGTAATGCGAGAATGAACAAAAAGTTAGTGTAATCCTACAAGTTATGAGGTTATGGTAGAATGTACAAGTTATGAGGTTATGGTAGAATACTAATGACAGATTGCGTATGTTCTTTATGCTTTTTGGGTAGTCAGTGTCAAACAGAGTGGCACCTTCTATCGTAAATACGTATATGTTTGTGTACAAGATTCCTGTTTACAAAACACATCCAATTCATACAGACTAACTCGCGTGGGTGATAGGGCGTTATTCTTACCTGCTGTAAATTTAAATTTAAATTAAAATCCCGCATTAATTTATTATTCGGAAAAGGAAATGCAAACATGTAATTAAATATTTCTAGCCATGTACATTATTCAAATTATTACATGTTTAATTTTCTTTGTACAAAAGTAGGCCGAAATATAAAATGCGTCTGTTGGACTGAAGCTCACGATCGCATTATAGCCTCAAGTTGTTCACGTCCACCGAAACTTGTTATAGTTACTTGAAAGAGAAAAGTGTGTGTGAGTGGGGGTGGGGGGATCTATAAGACTTGTTCATTTCATGAAAGAAACACGTCTTTGAAAATGCTATTATATTCAGTTTCAAAGTAGTTTCAGTCAAAACAAACCTAAAACAATAGTTTAAACATGCATCATTTATACCTACTTTTAAAGTTATTGCAGAAAAGTACTTAGTAATTTTTTGGTTTTGATGTTAATTTCATAATGACAATGTCGTATGAAAAATACAGACAAAATATGTAAATAAAAGTACGAAATTTGTTTTGGTGCATTCCTAAGATTTGACTTTTTGCTAGGATCCATCAGATACAAAGCTTTTAAAAGTCATATGTCATATTTTTCTATACTTAGTTCTTAATGTGGCAAAGTTGTTTTTGATTTTGTATATAACATTACAATGGTGGATATAATAATGAAAGTGGTTCAACTTTTTATTTTTGAGCTTTTAAAATGCTTTAATTTGATATTTAATACATCTCTTAACTTACTTCCTTAACAGTGGTTCTAAAAACAATGCATTTACAGTGTTTGTACAATAAGTATACGTGGTGGGAGACGTTGTTCCAGAAAACATAGGTGTAGTATATATCATTAAGAAATTGTGACACTGAATTTTAAATGATTATATTGATTCACTGTATATAAAATATTAGACGTTGTCTACCTGAGGTTAGTTTATACATGAAAATCGGTTTCATTCCGAAGTGTTAATTTTCAGTATTAAAGATGCAAAGTTCAGTGCATTTACAATGAACCTTTTTTGAAAGCACACCTATCACCACAGCGATTTTTGATTTGACATTCAAGAGTCACTGTCCTTATAGTGCTGTGGCATAGGTCCTGTTCAGCGGGTGAACTCCTCCCGACGGCACAACAAAACACAACCATATTTTTTTAATGCATTGGTATGTTAGAAGTATGAAATGGATGGTTGTGAAAAAATAACCCGTTTTCATGTATTTGTGCATGAATATTTGTAGGTATTCTAGCTATAAAAGATGTGCTTCGGAATATCGCATCGAAAATCATGAACATTGCGATAACTCTGTCAGCTTTTGTGATATCTTAACAAAAGTGGTACCAAAATGAAAATTATATAATACTTTTCAATATTGTATGACATAATTTATATTATTCCTATCATTAATCTTGCGTTGTGATGAAATATACTATTTCTGAATATGATTATTCTAAATTTATACCCTAACACTATTTATAATATTTCATCGTTTGAGGTTCTCTTTGGTAGAACAAGGCACAACTATATTTTTCTGATGTATTATTATCTCCTAAGTCCAAAGAAACGTTGTGAAATAATTAAACCGTTTTGAAATTTTATTAAACATGGATATCTACAGATACCCTTGTCAAAAATGTCAGTCAAAAAGCTGCGTCATAAGTTACTAAATCTGCAACAACATCATCAGTTCTTGTGATATCTTAACAGTATTTGTTCTGATGTGAAGTTTGAAGTAGGGCCTTTGTTATTTAACAATATTTAGCTGACTATCATTTCATATTAACTCATACAAAGTATATTATTGGTGTTTTAATGAGCTATTAAACATATATCTATACCAAGGTTGAAGGAAGACTGGCTTTTTATAAGGCAAAATCAATCATATATATTGCGATGATATGATAAATATTTCAATGTTTGGAAGACTAACAATATGTGGAAAAAATAAGCGTATGTATAATACGCATTACACCTCACTTAAGAGGTGTCGTGTGAATTTATATACACTGATTAATTATCAGTCATTTCATTTCAGTGACTATTTTTTTGCATGTGTTATGAGTGTCTTTCACCTTACTTGCTGCTTATTCAAATCAGGAATGATTTGATCAAACTAGCTTAACATGAATCTTAATCTAGATTGTAGTGAATTAATTAACCTGAATTTTTTTATCTGTTGTGCTCTCAAGTAGGTTGTCCAAGGATTTACATACACGGGTGGTGAAAGATGGATTCAGAACCACAAGATAAAAAGCCCGTTTGTTCGATGCTATAAACTATATCATATGTATGTAAATCCCTGTTAATATATCCCCAAAACTGACAGAGTTATTACAATTTTCATGATTTTCGATGTGGCGTTCCGCAGCACATCTTATTTACCTAGGGTACCTATGAATATTCATGCATAAATACATGTGAAAACTGGTTATTTTTTCACAACCATCCATTTCATACTTCTAGCATACCAATGCATTAAAAAATGTCTAGGCCCCCTTTTTGAGAATGGCCACAGCACTATTATCCCATGTTCAATCCCAGTTCTCTGGAATGAGGGTGTGTTGATGGATCAATGTACTGGTTGTCCAGATTACAGGATGGTAAGGAACATGCTTTGAGTGCTCAAACAGGGTATCCTGATTGGGTGGATGCCTTGTTCATTCAGCAGAATATCTCCATCCTTGCATCATTAATAGATTCTAGGTTGCTGGTCTTGTCATATAGGACAACATTGAAGTGTTTAGGTAACTAGAAGTGTTGAGACTCAATGTCTGGCTGAGTGTAAGGATTCAATGCTATGTAGACGAAGACCTGAGTCGCCTCAGAGTACGAATTCCAAGCCTCCCATGTCGACTTCCTCCCTTTTCCAAAGAAAGCCTGTGAAACTATGGAAGAGAGGTAGAGCTAAGGATTTCTCTTTGCCCAAGGCATGGTGAATGAAGTTGGCATGAAAATAGGTAGAGTTCTTGCCTGTACCAAAGGCCACCTAATTGTCAACAGCTGGGTTCAGGGTTAGCAAGTTGTAGAACTTACCAATAAAGATCACAAGGGCATCAGTATCCACAGTGCATACCAAGCAGGTCCTAGATACACTCTCCAAGGCAATCCTTCAAGGAAGTTAATAGTCTTATTTCTGCCTCTGCCTTGTTAACTGGTTCTCTGTGTACTTTTCTCTCAGTTGTTATTACTAATAATGACTAGAAAATATGATAAATTACTGGGCTGAGTAATGTCTGTTTTACCTGGATCAAAAGTCATAATAGGAAGAGAAGGAACTGAAAAAGAGGAAATGTAAGTATAAGTGATGGAAAATTGATAACAATGTGTGTTTCTCACCTTGATTTACATAGTTCTGAACATAAAAATACTTTACGAATGTTAGCATACTAAAACAAATATCTGTGGGATGAAATACATAGTTTTCAGAGTAACTTTTTGTCGTTATAGACATACTTTCTGTATAGAGATGTAATGAGTACCAAGTGAAAGCACTTTTATGATTTTTAAATTCAAATAATATGTAAGATACCAGAAAACGACCCTAGTAAAAAGTTGTAGCTTAGAGCCTAAAGAAGAACAGAGAAAACAATTGTGTTTTTATCTGGTCTGTTTTCTACTATCCGAAAATATTGTCAAACTCTCAAACCATCTTTAGCTTTCATTGTGCTAGTTAGGGCGTGTAAACATTACGTGGAGTGGAAGGCAAACGCCTCTGGTATTTGTTGTTATTATTTTATTGATAACTTGTTTTTATTACCTAACCCAATTTTTGTTATGTTTTGGAACAAATATATTCCCATAAGTGTTTTAAGTCTGTAAACTATCGTCTAAAATGAGGGGGGTACTACGTGCTTGTAGTCATATTTAGTCGAATTCAGCTCTAACCCCATTTTACAGTTCAACTTTTGAGGAGAGGTTACATTTGATTGATGGTGGTAGATCTCTACTGCTGTGTACGTTCCACTTATTACTTTCTTACCAGGACACATTTTACTATATCCCCACTCTATGTGGCGTTTTATATTTTTGGCCTTTGTTGTTTGTAATTAGAAAAAAAAATCGTCCAAGGTACAGATGTTGTTTTATGCTCACTTTCCTAGTTGTTTCAGAAGATGTTAAGTTTTACTATAATCTTTATCACAATTCTTCAGGTTCTCACTATAACAAGATAACCGGTTTTTTAAAAAATACTACATATTATGTCTAATCGTTAGACAAACTTTACAGTTATTACTTGTAAGCTACATCAAAACTAACTTTAAAAAATGTCCATAGCAAAATATAACAGACCATTAGAACGTCGGTAGCACGTCTCTTCTACCCCAATAGTCCCGAGTAAATTTTAAAATTTTGAGTTTGACCTTTAGCATTTATGGTTCTCTGTGTTTCAGACAGGTTTCCGTTCATTCTGTTAACACACATAAATATTTATCTAATTTTATATTAACAAAGAGAAAACTGATATGCTTTACGTAAATCTCTGTTCATTCTTAATAATATTCACAGAAAAAAGATTGAAGTTTCTTTATGCCTCTCCTTTCCTTCTGTTATCACTTATGTATTTATCTAACTTTATATTCACAGAGAGCAAACACGTTCTTATACGTTTTATGAAAACAAAAACGAATCTCATAAGGTAACAGATTCTAAGATCAGAAAGTGAAGATTTTTAAACGCAGTTAAAATAACATTAAGTCTTAAGTAAATGCAGCTGTTAAAAAAATTAAGCGTAGTTAGCACGTGAAGGCAATGAATAGAATATCACAAGAGTGAAGAATAAAATCCATTGAATGTGTATAGTAAGAAAATACACTCAGCTTTAAATGCCTAGAAACATGTTTTCACTATTACTGTGGTCCAAGCTCATCCACAAATTTACCACCAGCTCTATCAATTTCCCATGCATATATATATAAACTTACCTCCTGTAGAGTAGCCGATAGCATACAATATTCTTTGAAGTAGCCAGGCTTGTATACATCTGTCATTTTTAATATGCATAGAAGAAATAGATCATTGAAATTATTTCGGTTAACAATACTATTTGTGATAGTAATTACTAAGCATAGTATTCATACCTCATTGATAAAAATTTAGAAAAAAGTGAACATTTTCTAAAAAATATTTTTTTCTGGGAAGTACTCCACGGGAAAAGTGTTTGGATTGTTCTATTTAATCATACACAACTCACTGCATCAAAAGTATTCAATGTACAAAGCTCTAAGACGTAACGGTTTCACTGAAAGGCGTATACTGCACAAAGATTTATACACAAAACTTCTACTGACAAGCCATAGTGGACTCACAATGTTGGCATTCCTCAAGCCACAGTGTCATAACAATCTACAGCCAAGCTCTCATTTAGAAAGCTTGTTTTCACATCAACAACTGCAATAAGCACACAGATAGATAAAAAGTCCATTGGATAAATAAACTACAGCCACGAACTTTGACAAGCATGTTGAGAAAACCAGCATTATATAAATGATAGTGTCTTCAAATAATAAAATTGACTACGCAAATATGTGGTTCCTTTCTTGAATGAAAATAAAAATTACAAAACAAACCTGAAATAACTTCGTTGATAGAGGTTACTTTATGCCACCATCTATTGAGTGCCATTCATGATTAAATATAGTTATTTATTACAATCGGTTGTTTCCAAACCTCAGCCATTGCCATCATAAAGCTAAGTCTTTGCCCATTAGGTTTAACCTGTATAGCAAAATCACATTACTAGTTTATTTGTTTATTATTTCTATTTGCATTGTCCAGTATTATTTAAATAGTCTCTAAACATTGTAACAATCATTACGTATGTTAATCCCGCAAAACATGTGTTCGGTCAGCACCAAATTTGAATTATATTGGATAGTTATACAAATACAAAACAAAAGGAGAGGCGACAACCAGTAATTCTTTACGCATGTAAAGGTTGGCGTATCTACTGTATTTGCAATTGAAAACGATATTATATGTGTACATATCACCATTTCTATAAAGCTTTAGAAACGTCAACAGTTTGTATCACTTAAACAATTAATTATAACTAGAATGTGAGATATGTGTTCAAAAGGGTTAAATATTATATGGTACAAATTTTACACATGATTCGACAAATTAAAAGTCTTTGACATTCACATTATATTTTTATCAATTATTTCTTTTGATTATTTTGCCTGACAAAGTCAATGTGAAAAACAAATAATTTAACAGAATCTTACTTTCACGAAATACCTGTACATGCATAAAAAAAGAAAACAAATCTTCAAAGAAATTATTCAACCATAACAAACACGATTTACTTTCACCTCTCTTTGATCCCGTTCCCAGACAAACACGCACGAGATTCCACATCATTTTCAACAGACCCGCATGAGTTTGAAATGATATGTCTAAACTTGGAAAACGAAGTTCTACCACGAACATATAAATTGCTTATTTACATTAAAAATAACATGTTACAATAAATGTTTAAAACACATATAAAAAGTGCATTTATTACCCTACCTGATAAGCTGTAGGCTGTGAACTCTCATCGGGAATACAGAATCGTTTTCAAACAACAAATGATTGTGTGTATATTGCTAGCATCACGACTATGGACTAAGCTGCAAAGTACCCACCACCACTTTACAAAACGAAACTATACTCGTGACACCAGTAGTTTGTGCTTTCATGCTCACTAAAAGCTTGAATATCTGTAAACTATAAGTAAATAAATAATTTTCTTTCCATTTTCAAACACAGTAAAAATTTTGATTCCTAAAAAGAAAACTTTCTTTTGGCTTTTCGTAAAATGTTTGTTAATTCTCGGTTCGTTTGTTGTATAGATGTACAAACGTCGCATAGAATCGTGGGATAGCATAGAATATTTATCTGCCCTAACACAGTTACAAATTCATAAATTTTCCCTCACTAGATATGGTAATGGATAGCATTCTGATCTCATTAAATAGGTGCAAGTATACGTGTTGCAATGCTGTCATTAAACCATCCGATATTCACTCTACTAAAGGTACACGTATTGATACATTATCAATAGACATTCTTACCTTGCCAGGAAAATGTATATGTCTAAATGCGTTAATCCTTCACTTATTAATGATGTAATTCAATGTCCAAATCTATTTTAATCTCGATAGTATCAACCAGGAAAATAATAATATCTAATTAATATATAACTCTATATTTCTTAATAATGTGGTTCAGTTATCAAACCTTTCCTGACTTGTCAGTATCAACCAGGAAAATAATAATATCTAATTAATATATAACTCTATATTTCTTAATAATGTGGTTCAGTTATCAAACCTTTCCTGACTTGTCAGTATCAACCATTAAAAGATCAATATCCATAAACAGTTCCTAACGCTGTAGGCCTGGCATCGTCTGGTGGTTAGGGTGCTCGACTGCTAATCTGCAGATCTCGGGTTCGAATCCCCGTCACATCGAACATGTTCGTCCTTTCAGCCGTGGGAGCGTTATAATGTAACGGTCAATTCCACTAATCGTTGGTAAAAGACTAGCCCAAGAGTTGACGCTAGGTGGTGTTAACTAGCTGCCTTCCATCTAGTCTATCATTGCTTAGGGACAGCTAACGCAGATAGCCCTCGTGTAGCTTTGCGCGAAATTCAAACCAAACCTAATGCTGTAGTTCAATGATCAATCCTTTTTAACTCGTTAAAAAATATGATCCAGAGAATGTTAATATGCAAAGACATTAATCGTACACTTATTAATACTATAGTTTGATGATATGTAGGCTTTCCTCAATTTGACTTACTTTGTTTTTTTACAGTTGACAATAATTGGTTAGTTTTCGTCAGAACGCATCATTGAGTTTATAAGGGATAAGGAATATCAGCATAAAAACTATTGCAGTTTGAAAAAGTTATATTTTGCAGATAATGTGTCTAACGTTGATATTTTTTTTGCTACCTTTATAATATTGTGATATATTTATTGTGAAACACGTCGAGGTATGAACATTTTAAACCACATAATCATAATAGCTAAATTTATTGTAGTTATTTCAAAGCTACTAGAGGTAAATCTACGCTATCTGCCCCAAAATAATAGATTTCAGAGAAGGCAACTACTAGTCAACAACACCCACTGCCAACTTGTGGGCTACTCTAATCAAATGGTGGGCTGTGACCGTTACTCTTTATAATGCACCCACGACAGGAATGGGGGCGCAAGCAACGGAAACATGGACCCGCAGTCCCGCACGCTAACTACTAGGCCGCGCGCAGCCCTTTCGATAGTATAAATGAACATTAGACAAAAACTTATTCGTGCACCTTCTACGTACTAGATATTCTTGATTTACATTGCTAATGGAAGGAATCACTTCATAAGTATTTGGTAAAAGATCGTTAGAGAGATAATTTTAATTAATACAATTAACATACAATACAATGGAAACTTCTGGTCATAATTGTTTCTGCCAGAATTCAGTATTATAATCACTGTGCAAAAACGTTAATGTATTCGAGGAATATTAAAGATAAGCACAAGCGACAAAGCCACATAAATGTATGGGTGGATAAGTAAAGGATGGCTGGTTCTAGGCGTTGGCCAGGTCTATCCTAGCTATTTAAAAGTCAAATATGTTTTGATAACGATTATTCCTTTCACAGAGATAGAAACTATACTGGTTAACACAGTTCCTCACGAGCTTTAGATACAAGTTTACATCTAATGTAACATTTGTTAGCCTGGTAGAGAAAATAAATATCAACAATGCTGAAACGATAACATGCAACTGGGAAATATTTTTTATAGTTTTAAAGAAAACGGATGCATAATTAATCTGCAAATTTTTGATATAGTTTACCTTTCGACAAAAAGATCAGTTTTCGTTTTTATATTAACTTCTATCCTGAAACACGATAGTGGTTCTTAATAGGGATTGCCAAAGACTTTCACAAAAATCCTAATAGAACATACAGGCAAAAACCCTTAAAACGCAGACTTGTTCTTGAAACACCACTCAAGAACTTCTATCTCAATGGCTAAAGCTGCTAGAATATTGATAATAGCAAAACAGTTGATTTTCCGATTGTTAGACAAAATTCATCCATTTGTTCTTTATATTATTATTATTCATATTATTCTTGTTTCACAAACATACAGAAAGAATGACTAAGAATATTTTGTTCAAACCTGAGAAAACCTACCAAAAATATTTCTGCCCAGGTCATAAGACTATTTTTTATATTGATTTTTGAAAGAGAAGGAGAGATTTTATCAGTTTTTTCATAGCTACTGACAAAATTTCTCTTCAAAACCATACAAGCACCGAAGCCTACAGCAACAACGGCTAGGTATACTGCACCAACATCTATGCACAGCTACTAAATAAGCTCCTACGAAGGTTGTAGGGATATTTTTAAGTTGATTCTTGAAAGTCGAGATTTCCTCCCTTATAAATTTTCCAAGTTGTTCTTCACTACCAACATAAGCTCTTTGAAGCCATTCAAGCATGACAGAAATGTAGAAGCCATTTAAGCATAGTTATATTAGTCGGAAATGTTCCATTTTACACTAGTCAAAAACGCTACATTTTATTAGAGTACACAGTGTGTGTATTTATAAGTGATCCAGCCTTATTGCTATTTATTATAGTTTTACAAGCTATTACAGAAAAAACGGCTACGAATATTTACTGAAACCTGGACAATGGTAATGAATGCAGTATTGAATATGTCATAGGGTAGTTTTAAAATTAATTCAAGTGCCATAATTTTTTCTCCCTGAAGAAGTCCTTCACTTTCCGCCGTTGAAAAACACTCCAGTGTTTTACCTACGTGCATTAATTGGAAAATAATGTGTGCAACTTATAGCGCATCAATTGAAAACTGTCACATTGAGGATTCATCATTTCTCGAATTCGCTGTTGTATTAGGTTGTCAAAAAGTTAATGTCGCTTTTTTAAACGAAAAAACTAGAACAACTGGTATATCAAAATAAAACATTTATTAAATGAAATAGTCTTCATTCTTATTGATGATGCTTTTCCATCTTACAATCAGGTTGTTAATGCCCCGATTAAAAAATCACTTGGCTTTGACGCAAAAGAAATGTCGATGTCGGCTTTAACACTTTCCACATTTGCATACGTTTTCCCATTAAGATGGTGTTGCAGCAAACGAAAAAGATGGTAATCTGATGGTGCCATATCTGGAGAATACGGTGGGTGGAGAAATCTTCCCAACTCAACTACATAGTATTGTGTTACGTCAAACGTGCCATAGGTGGACGTGCATTGTCGTGGAGAAGAAGAATATATTTCCAATTGATGAGTGAAAGACGTTTCTGATGAAGGGCTTGATTTAAACATTCCAGTTGCTGACTTTAGATTTCTGCATTGACAGTTCGCTTTGGATTGAGGAGTTCAAAATGTATTACTCCTTTGATGTCCTACTAAACGCAAAGTATCACTTTCTGCGGATGGAGTCCAGGTTTGGGGGTCGAAAGTGGTTTTTGTCTAGGAGAATCCATTTTTCATCACAATTCTGTCTAAAAATGGTTCACATGCATTACGCGCAAAAAAAAAAAAAGAAGCAACGTTCAATATCAATTCCAACATGTCGGCCCCTGCCATCACAGTTTTTAAAGCTAAAGTAATCTGAACAAAATTTGCTGAACCATCATTGCCACTTACAAACGTTCAAACCATTTCCATAAATTTATTTGATATTCTTTGTAGCTACAGAGACGTTTTTCCCTTCTTGTATTCAAACAGCATTAAATGCCCAATGAGTGTCTCGTCGTGTGCCATCACTATAACGTATTATAATATACTAAACTTTACACATTATATAGGTTACACTAACGTAACGTTTAGGCGGTTCGTTTAACTATTATACGTGATGTACGTTTTTTTTGTTTTTTTTGGGGGGGGGGTTAATAAAAGTGTTTCAAAACGCGACATTAATTTCTTGACGATCTAATACTTGTGAAGAGAGATGAGTTTCAATATCAGTTTCCTTATATTGAATACGTAATTACTTGTAAAATAGTTGAGAATCAATATCAGTTCCCTTATATTGAATACGTAATTACTTGTAAAATAGTTGAGAATCAATA
Organism: Limulus polyphemus; assembly: GCF_000517525.1. Lineage (NCBI taxonomy): Eukaryota > Metazoa > Arthropoda > Merostomata > Xiphosura > Limulidae > Limulus > Limulus polyphemus. The sequence continues at coordinate 30,460 of NW_013668771.1, forward strand.
TCAGTTCCCTTATATTGAATACGTAATTACTTGTAAAATAGTTGAGAATCAATATCAGTTCCCTTATATTGGACACATATTGTCAGTTGTACAAAGAGTTGAGGCTCATTATTAGTTCCATTATATTGAACATGTACTGTTTTTATATTCGAAAAACACTGCACATAATGTTGAATCACAGTACTCAATTCAACTGTAGCAGATAATTTTGTGGTTTATAGAATGAATTACCGTGACTACATTACGATTGTGTTATTAAGATATGTTATTGGTGCGTACATTGTTTCTATGACATGTTTTGAATACTCGATACAATTAAACCAGCCAACGTCATTAGAGGTAAATATTCTTACATTAACAGTATCTGTTTATTGAACTCAAACGATATATATGTTGAAGTCAATCTATAATATTATACGTCGGCAATCACACATGTTTTTCTTGTTGCCCTGCGTGATTCAAACACACACATGACACATTCTTACATGCATCACTTCCTTTTTTTTTCTTATTCAAATGACACGCCAAAATCATCTATTATTCTTATGTATCATTATTCTTGACTGTATTATTATCTCTATTACCCTGAACATACATAACACTATTATTTTAACCCAACAATATCATCCATCAATATTACTACAAGAGTTAAAGTGAGCTTTCACCTCACACGGGCAGGTATCAGTTGCATACTTACAATAACAAAATGCAAGAATATTGAATAAACGTTTTTGTTACATTTTCAAAATAAATGATACATAAATTTGTTTCTAATATCTGTATGGAAATACCTATCACTTTGCTGTCTGTCTTAACACTTGTTCTACACCGTGAAACATTATTAGATTTATGGCCGAAGACATCGTTAACAGCAAAGGTATCCAACTAATGAAACAATGTATTCTAATCTTTATAAGTAAAAACGGGATATGCAATTAGCTATACTCGTTAATAGGAGCTCCTTTGATCATAAATTAATATTAATTGTGATGCTATTTTCTTATCTAACAGCGAGGTGCAGACCTTTCGCCAGAGGTTATATTTATATAAATTATCAAATAGTTGACTGGTTTATTTAGACCAGACAATTAAGATTTGATAAAGTTCAAAAGTTATTAGTTTTATTAACGATCGATCTAGATATTTTCTTGCATATTTATCCAGAAAAATAAGAGAACATTACTTTTATGCCATTTGTGTGGTCATTCATAACATAATGTTTGATCGTGTTTTTCAATGTACGATAAGAGTGAATACGTGAGATGTACCTCTCCCCCCTCTTTACCTCATTATGGCAAGAAATGGAGGTATGCCGTCACTGAATATAGGCAGTCAATTATTAAGAAGTAAAGTTTTGTTTGTTTGAAAATAGAAAAAAAGAAAAAAAAAGAAAAGTTTTTGTACCCCAGAACCGGTGCTGTTTTATCAGGAGAGGCCTTTGACATTTTACTTTTAAGTGCTGTTCAAAATATAAACTAAATAAAAAATATAATTGATACTCGTCAATGAAAGCAGTAATTCATTCATTTTAGAACTCAAAGGTTTAAAAATTTGATATAAAATATGATAGAGAATTTCTATGTTTAGAAATGTGTGACCTTTGACAACAGTTTCTTTACACAGACTAACCTATTACCTATACACGTGTTCAAAACAGTGTTATCGAATATATAATTTGTTTATTTAGGACACAGCTTTAAAAATTGAGATAATATTTATAAAAAATAATAATTTTATTCTCCTCTACAATTTTGGCGCCAAATTATGTTCATTACTAAATGAGTGACGCCTTTGGAGCTTTATAGAAATTCGGCTACAAACCTGATTTACATAAATCTTTTCTGTTGGAGAGCCTCTTAAAGGCAAAAAGTCTAGGGTTGACAGGCAGTAACTGTTGACTTGCTCTATTTAAAAGACCCCCTAGCGACGAAGCTAAGAGAGGCGTTGCTGTCTGCGACAACACAGTCATTTAATTTATGTAAAGCTTACACCTTAGTCTTGTATAAACTGAAAACCTGAAACTGATGCATGACATTCGTAAGTTTAAGTAAAAACCCTCCATTCTGTTTCCCTTAGCTCCTCTTAACTATAACGTGAAGAGAAGCCTGTATGAATTTAGCCACTCCTGCCAAGGGATTATAAATGAAAAAAAAGGAACAAATAACAAATTACCCTGTTGGTCAGCCTGTGAAAAGGTTATAAAAGATTGTGTTATCCAACCAATCTAATCTTTTAGAGTGTAGCTTTACTAAACTCACGTATACGTTGAACATAAAAGCACTTATACATTGGTATGTAGCATAGAGTTTTCGGTTTTTCATATGACAAGTATAACAGGAGATTCTGTAATTATGGGGGGGGGGGATTAAGCCTCAACTTTTATTTTTGAGTGACATGCGTATGAAATATTGTGGCCCAGATTTTTATATATATTGTAATAGATTCGTGTACTTCAATGATACTTCAACTGGACCTTTGCTTTTTCTCTTTACATTCCAGAAGAACTGCCCGTTTTGTATCATCTCTGTGGTCTAGTGTTTTTATGGAACATGTTTTACACAACTTTGACTTTGGGGCCGCAAATTAGATATGAGAATGTAAGGAAGATCTTAAAGAATAAATTTTCTGTACAAATGCTTCAAAAAGTTCAGGTAGACCGAAGTTTTATGATCAGTCTTACACATATCTTACGTTAAAGTTGAGAATTTCATTCTATTCAGAAAACGATCATTTATTCGTTAAGTCTGCTCCACGACGGGGTGACCTAATGATTACTACACCCTGATTATGAACTCGATTATTTATGGTTCGCAACTAATAACTGCAAAAAAACAAACAAAAACAACACTTCTATCTCTTCGATAAGACAAGAATAGTCCAAGAGCTGACGTTGGTTGCTGCCTTTCTTCTATAGCCTATCAGTTCACAATTGTGAAGGCTAGACGCAGCTAGCCTGTGTGTAGCTGTGTGCAATATTCTCGAACTAACAAATAAACAAACTGTTCCATGGCACTTAATGTGTAGTTGCTTTTTAATCTCGAGATGGTTAAAAGGTCTTTCTCTCTCCAACACGTCGTTTTGGAATAATATATTGTACTTCTATAAAAGCCATAAAAAAGATCTGTCAAAATTGAGTATCAGTTCACACTGGTTAGAAAAATAAGCTAACTTATAAAATAAACAAGTGAATAAATTAAGCTCGTACTGATGAAGTGACGAGTAACTTTTAAAAGCGATAATTCTGTCGCCATATTTTGCTTTTTTTATGTTCAATTGAATTTATGGAGACTTCATTATTGCTTTGGAATAGCTACACATGATATTATACCGGCGTTTATTATCCAATAGATCTGTTTGAATTTTGTTCAATTGGACTTATTCAATCTAGAAGGGAGCAAGATAATATAGTTTGAAAATATATTTAATTTTTAAGATAATATATTTAACAGCTATTCCTTAAATTTAGGGTAGTTCCTGCAAATGTATTGCCACTACTGTAATATGTATATATATATAAACACCGTATTTTCTATCTTAGTTGCTGTATGTATTATAACTACTTGTAATTTGTATCTCTGCCTTCGCCATTACGATGAATAAAATTACCGATAATGGTTGTAAGTCAATAATCTCTGGCGTCATTATGATATATAAATATATTGGTATACATTTTTTAATTTACTATACTATCGTTGTTAATATACACTGACTGGCCTCTTTATTTGAACCTTCACCTATAATATTGAGCTGGGCTATCTCATATTGTATTAATAGCCTGGACTAGGCCTTTGAATAGACTCGCGGAATGTCGGAATGGTTGTTGTTCGATAGTATGTCTTTAGCCAAGTTGTCAATGTTTACGTCTTCAGTCACGTTGGTCTGCAACTGATTTACAGATCTTGATAGAGAACTGGGACAGTGAATGCAGTGTTCAGATTCATCCCCCAGACGCCCTGTACGACTGAGATCCAGTGATTTGTGCAGGTTAAAGAATACAAATAAAGTCACTTTCATCCTCTCTGTATAATTCTGTACAAATTATGGACCGTCGACTACTGTATTTTTTGAAAGACTCTTAATCCATCGTGGTGGGTATGTAACATTACGAGATTCAAACGATCTGCAACAACGTTTATGTAAATTTTCAGTGTTGTTCGCCCTTCTAGAGAGGGTAGTAGACTCAATCGCTTCCATGAGAATGGGCCCCACTCCATATCACCACATCTGGTAGCTTGCATTTGAATTAACATAAGAAGAATCAAATGTATCATGTGATTTAACCGTATTTTATTCTGCTGTCAAAGCAGAAAAAAAAAAGATGATGTGCAACCCGTCAGCCCACGTCACAAGCTTCCAATTGTCCATAGTTTGTATTCTAAGTACCAGTCAAGCCCTGTTTTCCTTGTTTGCATATGGAAAAAGCAGTTGTCCACTGTCATTTGACAGCATTTGTAAGATCCTGTATATTGTACGATTGGGTAGGTTGAAACCTGATGGCTCGGCATGGCCTGGTGGTTAAGAACTCGCAATCTGTGGATTCGAAACCCGTCACCGAACATGCTTGCCCTTTCAGCCGTGGGAGCATTATAATGTGTTGACTAGTTCCCTTCCCTCTAGTCTCTCACTTCTAAATCAGGGACGGCTAGATAGTTTGGTTTGGATTTCGCGAAAAGCTACTCGAGGGCTATCTGCGCTAGCCCTAATTAAGCAGTGATGGACTAGAGGGAAGGCAACTAGTGAATACCACCCACCGCCAACTCTTGGGCTATTCTTTACCAACGAATAATGGGATTGACCGTCAAATTATAACACCTCACACGTGTAAGGGTGAGCATGTTTGGTGACAGGGATTTGAACGCACGGCCCACAGATTGGAAGTCAAGCGCCCTAACCACCAGGCCAGGACTCGGCTAGTTAGCAACCTGCGTTTGGACCAAAACAAATACATTTTACGACGAAACAGTTCCATGATCTGATGTTTTAGAGACAGTAAATGAAAAGTTGTAATAAGGTTGAAAACACACACTCCTTTCAAAATTTACAAAAGAAGGCATTCTTGTCAGAGAGGGAAAACAAAAAATTTTGCTCATATAACAAACAATAAATGATTCAATGTTTGTTGAGATGAAAACAGACTTCAACACTAAATGTCTCACTGGATACTCACACCATTCACCACAAGCCGTCTACTACTGAGATATTTCCAAATGGTTTAAGCCCATACATTTAATCTACACGTCATATAAAGATATACAATCTACTTTGTAAAAAATAAAATAGAAATAACGTATTATGATGGGGTATAAGTAACTCCTTTTTAAACATAGCCGAACGCCTACTTTTCACCATTCGTCTTAATCTGTTTGTATTTAATCACGTATCATTTTTCACCTTCTACAACAATATCAAGATGCTTTCCCTCAACCCTACCATCATTACGTAATAAGACGAACAATTTATTTTATTTTCATATTTCAGCAGATGTGACATAAAACCTCTTGTTTGGGCATCCAGCTGATGACACTCATTAGAGACGACACTGTTTGAAAAGGAGAAGATGGATATTTTTATTACCAGCCGTTTTTTAAACACTTCTTTAATCAGAATAATCAGGTGCACTCATGTCGGAAAATGAAACGAATTTTGGGTCAGATAGGTATTTTGTGTGTCACTGTTTGAAAGGAAATGTTGTTTGTATTTAATCACGTATTAGAAGTTCAGTCACGCAATATCGCGAGTGAAGAGCCATCTTTCTGTCAAAATAATAAATAATTTCAATAGTTAAAAAAACCTACTTCTTAAAATACGGCAATATTATAAAATCAACAATTATTTTAAAGGTTTGCATGACGAAAGTGAGTTTAAAATGTTAATCCAACAGAACAAGGTTTTCAAGTTACTATTGTAAATTTAGTAAATGTTCTTAAGAGGCTGTTACGGCTAAGTTATGAACAACGTCAGAAAGATAAAAACCAGAAAATCTGCTAAAATATGAAGATAAAATTAACTGTTTGTCTTATTACGTAATGATGGTAGGGGTAGGGAAAGCATCTTGATATTGTTGTAGAAGGTGTAAAGTGATATGTGATTAAGTACAAACAGTTACCTTTCGAATGGTGAAAAGTGGGTGTTCGGCTATGTTTAAAAATGAATTACTTATCTCCCATCATAATTCGTTGATTACTGATATAAACTTATCTCTATTTTATTTTTTACGAAGTAGGTTGTATATCTTTATATGACGTGTAGATGAAATGTATGGACTTAAACCATTTGGAAATGTCTCAGTAGTAGACGGCTTCTGGTGAATGGTGTGAGTATCCAGTGAGACATTTAGTGTTGAAGTCTGTTTTCATCTCAACAAACATTGAATCATTTGTTGTTTGTTATATGAGCAACGTTTTCTCTCTATCACAGGAATGCCTTATTTTGTTAAATGTTTAATCCTTTAGTGTGTGTGTGTGTGTTTTGAATCTGACTATAAGTTTTATTTTATTATCTTTAACTCTGCAGATCATGGAGCTGTTTACTGGTAAAAAGTATTTGTTGTTACTAACGCAGCTTGTTGTCTTAATCGGTAATCCATACTTTATAATGGCGACTCTCAAGATAAGCTCCTTTAGATTTTTAGGTCCTTGGGTCGCACCTTCTTCTAGAAAAAGACTATCATTTTGCTAAAACGGAACTTAATAATAAAGTGTTTTGGCAGTAAATCAAGATCGACAAAAGGTGTGACCGCTTTGGCTGACTGGCTCGAACTAAGAGACATGAGTGTGCGACAAGTATAGTTATGATCTTTTGTGGACTTCTTTTATTGGTGGTTCGAATAAATAGTATCATTTTCTGTAGTATGTTGCCGTATTTTTGAAATGGGTTTAAAAACGATTGCTCATATTACTCTGTGTCAAATGTTTTTCTTATGTTACAAGTTAGCGTTAGTGTCTGTTGGGTTGTGTGATACTGGTATTGTATGTTGCGATATATATAATAACGTATGTGTATGCTCTAGTATATTACAAAATATATGTGTTTTTTACTATTATGACAATGTTGTGGTTAGTGATATATATATATATATACAATAGAGATCACATATGTTTTGTTATGTAATAAGAATGATATCTGATGTGCTGTATGACAGAAAAAGTTGGTGTATGTCAGTATGAAAAAGATGGTAATTCTCATTTTACATAATAGCAATGGTGTATGCTGGAATGTATGATTGTTTGATTTCTGTGTGTTATAATGATGGTTTTGCTGTGAGGTATTATAATGGATATATTTGTTGTGTAGTATTGTATTATAATGAAAACCTTCATGGTTCTTTATTATAACAATAGTTTCTGTTGTGCTATCTTATAACCGTGGTTTCTGCTGTATTGTATTATATCTCTGGTTTCTTTTGTGTATTATAATTCTGATTTCAGTTGTTCTGTATTATAACTCTGGTTTCTGCTGCGCTGTATGATAATGAGTGTTTCTGTTGTGCTTATATTATAATTGTGATTTTTGCGTGTTTTCTTATAACGATGATTTCTGTTGGGCATTGCAATAATGGTGGTTTTTACTGTTCTGTATTATAACAATAGTTTCTGCTGTGTTACATTATTACAATGGTTTATTATATTATAACAATGGTATCTGCTGTGCTATATTATAACAATGATGTGTGTGATGACGATCGCATCCGATTTACTGTATTACAACAGTTGTTTCTGTTGTGCTGTATATGAGAACGGTATCATAGTTGTTCTGTACACAAGTTGATAAGTTTGTTAAGAAGAGAAAGAGAAGATATTGTTATCTGCTCTGTTTTCTGCCTGCAATATTTACAAGTTACTCTGGTCTTTAGATTGGTTTAAGTTGTATTCTTGATTCTAACAAACCATGTAGAGGATCAAAAATTGGATGAACCACAAAACAAGAAACCTGCTAATCAGTGCATGTTTTGGAATGTAGATTTTCCTACCTCAATTCGCTCCTTAGGAATTAATGGAGGTATATACGTTGTTGTAAAACACGTGTAATCTAATTGTGTTACTTTACGTTGTATCGCAAGTTATTACATTGAAACTTATTTGAATGTACTCCTTGATGAACGTTAAGGAAAATTTACTGTATTTTACATTTAATATGAAAACCTTTATTAATATCTTAAAATGCATGCGGACAAGTCAAGCGTTTTCACAAAAATCACTTACAGTTTGTTTGGTAGCCTAAATATTGCGGCAGAACGTAGCCTAGTGTAGAGCATGTCTGGAGTGTGAATATGATTCGTTGCCACAAGCAAGAGTTCCGCACTTTGGGGTAACGGTCAAATATTGCGGCAGAACGTAGCCTAGTGTAGAGCATGTCTGGAGTGTGAATATGATTCGTTGCCACAAGCAAGAGTTCCGCACTTTGGGGTAACGGTCAAATTAGACTATTCGATCAGACCAGACGAGCTCAAGAGTTAAGAGTGGGTTCTCTTCTCTCTAGTCTCTAGAAGTAACTTAAATGGAAGAGTGCTCGTTCAACATGCGGAAGGTCCCTAGATTAATATCTTATATCATCTTTAGTCAAGCGCGCCCAATGAATAGCATGCAGGACTATCCGTGGCTCGCGTCCCGTTATGGAAAAAAAAACATAAACATTTTTGCAATCCACACCTTGAGACTGTTGGTAAGTTATAAGAATGCTGTCCGAGTCAAACTATTCGGTTTAGCAGCAGTAGCTCAAGAGTTGGAATGGGTAGTGTTGACAATCTGCTTTCGCTCTTGTCTGTCATTTCAAAATTAATGACGGGTAGCACAGATAGCTCCCGTAAAGTTTTGTGCGAAATCAAACAAATAAGCAAACCTCTTAGTTGACCATCTATGCACAGATGGTGCTTCTGTAGTTCTGCGTGATAAAGAAAGAATTGGACTTAATAAGTCGATTTTTGTGCGAAATTTTAAATTCAGAGAGCACTCATCGATTAGTTATTGTTTTTAATTTCGCGCATTATTTCGTCAACAATTACGTGTTTGTTATTTTTACAGCACACAAGATTGACCCACATGAAAAAGTGAAAACAACAAGCAAACGAACTTGATTTCTAACCTTACCTGAATTTGTAGTTAAAATATTTTCAGCTGATATTCGGTATATTATAATGTACAGGAAAGAAAGTATTAATAATTCACAACACAATTCAGGTCACAAAGATCACCTTTTAAGTAGGAATTAATACCTTGACATCACATATATTTTAATTTGATAAAATTCTCTGAATTCGGAAACAAAGTTGTACTATCATCACGTAAAAAAATAAAAAAAAATAGACGCATATTTTCAACGGTGAAACATGAAGAAATCTGAAAATAACAAGACAATTAAAAGTTGTTAATTTAAAAAGGGGAATAGGGATCGTCAAAAAAGTACAGAAACAAGTTGAATCAAAATGAAAAGATAATATTTTTAAGCCTACAACTAGGGACTAAAAAAGTAGACAAACTAGGCTGAAAATAACGTCTACACTATTTTCTCGAGCTACAAATATCTATTTTGACTTCATGTCTAAAGTACGTATCAATTTTAGTGGATTCGATAAAGGAATTTCTAGCTTGAGAAAATAATGTAGTCACTATTTCCAGCCTAGTTTGTTTACTTTTTTTTTAGAGTCATATATATTGGCTTGAAAATATAATATTTAGATTGATTCAACTTGTTTCTATACTTTTTGACGATCCCTATTCCCTTTTTTAAATTAACAATTTTTAATTATTTTATTTCTTAAGGTTTTTATTTCCATTTATGGAGAATAAATTCTAAGCTACATCCGTGCTTATACATTCAGTTGAATGTTACATGTATTTCAATAATTTACTGCTACATTGGCTTTTTTTCCACCTAACTGTTATTTACTGAACCCAGTGGTTTTGTATCTTAAGTGTCGTGTAAGCACACGTTTCACAAACGTCGAGTAGAAAGGAAGCCGCTTGCAACAATATCGTATATATTAATTATGTATTTATAGCCAGTAGAAAGGAAGCCGCTTGCAACAACATCGTATATATATTATGTATTTATAGCCACGTAAATCAACTTTCAATGAAAAATAATAAACTTTTTAAATAGGTCATGGACATTGGCATATAGTTTATCTGTCTAGATTTTGGTGTAAAATACCCAGCCGATTTTACTGTAGGCTTGTGAAACAAAAATATAACTATTAATAATAAAATGCTAAAATATGCACTCACAATTTCAGCGAAATAGGAAAATCAGTAGAATAAATAACCATTTATAAGAGTAGATAAATATACTCTGATAATCGTCTACTGTTAGAAAATTCGCTGAAATAGTTGCAGAAAACCACGTAGAAACAAAGTATTATACTCTTGTAAATGGTTATTTATTCTACTGATTCTCGTACTTGTTTCCCTTCTTGTATTCAAACAGCATTACATGTCGAATATGTGTCTCGTCGTGTGTCATCACTACAATGGATTAGAGTACACTACACTTTGCACATTATATAGGCTATACTAACGTGACATTTAGACGGTTTGTTTAACTATTATACGTAATGAACGTTTGTTTTTTTTCGGGGGGAGGTAATGAAAGTGTTCCAAAACGGGACATTAATTTCTTGACGAGCTAATAACTACGCGTTTAGTATAAGGGAACTGATATTGAACTTCAAATCTCTTTATAAGTAACTACGTGATCAATATATAGGAATTAATTTTGGATCTTAAATCTCCTTACAACAAACAGTGCATATTCAGTATAACGGAACTGAAACTGAACCTCAACTCTCTTTACAACTAACTGTACGTATTTAATATGCGGGAAATGATACTGACTCTCATCTATCTCTACGAGTTTCAGAGAAGGTTACGATGAAACCTTTTTTGTTGTTGGATAATCGATTTCGAAGCAAAGTTTATCTAACAGAAGATATATGATATGTTCGTGAACCACGCCTATCTTCCCTGAGTCGTAACATTAAATAGGGTCGTGAGTGCTTTTACTAAAATATATCTCCATGAGTTGATGCAGTGGGTATCTATTAGTAGCACATCAATACATCGTAAATGTTGGTCACGCTTATGCCAATAAGTAAGCAGACACCGTGTGTTTGATGATACATTTGTCACTTCTCCTTCGTTCGTTCTATCTATTTCTACTGGCACCGCATATACTGACTAGCTGTCACTTGTAATTAAGCAATCAGTATGCAACGTTGACAGCTATGTCGTTAAAGTCTCGCCGTTTCAAAGACGCAGGATGCTAGTGGTAACTACCAGGATTTAACCAGCGATCACGGTTAGTCCAATCTGGTGTTAAGCTCTTACGTATTTTCGTTACAAAAAACTTATATTGGTTTACATGCTGCGATGTCGAGACTAATCCAACCAATTGCACCCATTTTCCTACCCATAAATTAGCTTTTCTAGAGACAAGTTTGAAAATCTCCAATTCAAGCAATGAAAACGTGCGACTAGATAGCGCAGTGAATTGAAATGTTTCTTCAATACGCAATGCCAAATCAGCTTACTGAAGAAAGCACGTTCACTGTCACACAAATCTCTATAGTGCCTTTTAACAAAGAATATTTAGTACATATGTTGAATAAAACTGAAAATCTTATTAAAGCAGCTCCTTTCATTCAAATCGTGATAAACTCGAGCGGCTTGTGATAAATGCGAGCAATAGATTCATGTATGCTGTTCTAGTCACAAGCACGTCTACTGCTGCTCTTGTCATTAGTATAGTGTCCGTTTCACTTGCCACAATAACGTATCCTTTGCCCCAAGTATATCCATCAATCCTCTTGTCACTAGGGTATGCCCATGTTTCCTGCCCCCAGTGGCACAGCGGTATGTCTGCGGACTTACAACGCTAGAATCCGGGTTTCGATACCTGTGGTGGGCAGAGCACAGATAGCCCATTGTGTATCTTTGTGCTTAATTATAAACAAACAAACAAACTATGTTTTCTTTTTCACAATTAAGTATCCCTTGTCCTACATATGTCCATTGTTACTCTTTTAACTAGTACAATTGCTCTGTTCCCCTTATCACCACTACGGTATCCCTTACACCAAGTATACCCACCGTTACTTTCGTCACTAGTCCCTGTTTTACTTATCACAATTAGGCATCTCTTGCCTCAATAATATCCGCTTTTACTTATGTCACTATTATAGCATCCTTGTATCCTTTGTCACAATTTAGCATCTCTTGCCTCAAGTATACCCGCTGTTACTCTTGTCACTAGTATTGTGTCCCTGTTTCTTGTGTAAGAATTGTGATATTTCCTGCCACAATTGTAACTTTTACTGTTCCTTTCGTTACAAATGACCATTTTTTCTTATCTTATTTTTGTAACAATATAGTGCTTCTGTTACCTTTATTACTATTAGTGCCCCTATTATCCTTGTCACACATTTAGCATTTTCTGACGTGTTTTACATTAGTATAGTGTTTGCTGATATTATGTAAGATAAAATGTTGTTAGTTTACTTCGTCAGTAATATCATGCCCTCTGTTATCATGTCATAAGTACAGCATCCTCTGTTACCGTTCCAGGTGGGTCAGCGGTAAGTTTCCTAATTTACAATGAAAATTCTGATTTCGATTCCCCGCGGCGAACAGAGCGCAGATAACCTTTTGTGTAGTTTTGTGATAAAAGCAATAACAAATCCTCTGGTATCTTAGGCATGTTTTTAGTCTGTGTTACAGCAATATGTTCGCTTATGCTCAAGTCATAATTGAAATAGGTACTGTTACCAAAGTCACAGTACATAGGTCTGTTGTTAACATGCTTAAAGTACATATAATGTTCGCAGTTACCACAATGCATACATATATATAGGTTTGCTGTTACTACAGTCGCAGTATAATGTGTTGCTGTTTCATAATCTCTAGATTAGAGCCCCTGTTACCCTTGTCACAAATTTACTATTCAGTGTTAGTCTTTACACCATTACAGTTTTAATAAAATTACGAGACAAAAAATAATTTCTTGACTGGTAAAGATCAGTTTGAAAACATTTCAGACATGTGAACAACACTGTATATTTAGGGTATTATTTAAGTTCTAAAATGGACCTCCTACTGTCCAAGTTCGTTTTGGTTGGAAGCATTATATAAGTTTTAATATACATGCCAAAAGTTACCCTTTTCACAATTTCGAAATCTCTCAAGAAAAACAATGTAAATAATATATAAATAAATTTATGATGGAGTTTTGTTGTTGAATCTCAGTATACAATCATATGCCTGAGGCCCACTGCCACGGATGTAATGAAGAGAATAATTTATGGGCTAGGGTGGCAACAATGAATGCTCTTTCTTGAATAGCTGCACAAAATCCGGGCCGAGGATGACAATCACGTCGTAAATGTAGAAGAACGTTCTCCTGCGACAAAAGAACAACAAGGTTCGTTTCGTTATAGTAGACCTCGGTATGACCTCTGGCGGAGCAAGTGCTGTTCATTCCTCCGCGAATTTTCACGGGCACAATGTATCATACAACTACTTCACTCCATCTGTTTTACTTGCATGAATCACTCAGCGCTGAAAATGCCACTTGACTCTATCTAGCCCAGACAATCCAAATGTTACCACCAATTGTCCAATTCCTTTCGTCAACAAGCTGTTCCGAGATCCCAGAATATTTATATATTATTTAACAATTAAAAACGATCATGTAGCTGTCATAATTTTCGCCAGCTTTTAGGAGGGTGTATGAAATGATCTGTCTGTATTAGAAACAATGGTGCAAGCCTTGAGATGTATCATTATTATTCTTGAAACAAAAACAAATACCGTTTATTCGTATTATATGCAAAACTTGGTAAAAATATTATTCGGTATAGTGAAACACAAGTCATCGAATACTCCAAGACATATTCTTCTCGTCTGAAATATTTTAAACTAAGGTGTTGACTCTTGGACTTTATATTAAGGCCAGAGATTAACCAAGCAAGTTTTGCCTTTACGGTAATCTTGGTTTCAAAGTCAGTTCACAAAGAATTAATAACATAAGTTATATGTTCAAACAAACTAGATGGATGCCAGCATTTCCTACAGATTTGCTCGTATTCATATATTTAAGCTTAAAGAAGAAACTTTCAGAGCAAGAGCGATTACAACATTTGGTTTGAATCTTTGAAACTAACCTTTCTTCAATATTATAAAAAGTTTGAGCATTTCTACAAGATTACTTGTGTTTCTAGGTATTTGGGAATGTACGTTCTGCTTTGAATTCGAATGAGCAATAGCATGAAGGTGATTAGTGATTGTTTGATTCAATATATTATTGATTCTTTCCTTATCACTTTTACATTCGAATATTTTTTTCAATAATAAGTACATGTGATAATTTAATTAATCGATTTTTTCAAGGTTTCAGAAATATTTCTTTCTGGATGTAAATCGTTCGGTTTTCTTTTGTCAACAGCGAATAATCTAAGTTTAGTTTTTATAAACTTTAAAATACCTCTTGATATATAAGGCTTCTTAATACGTTTATTGAATTTTATCTAGTTCAAACAGGTAAACGTCTTTTTAAAAATGCACATGCAATATGCAATATGCAACATATCATGAAGCAGCTTGCAGATCGTTGCTAAATTTTTCTTTATTATAATTTCTAAATTCAAAACAAGCTAAATGAATATCTTTTCGAATTGAAGTATTGGAAGAAGACTTGTTAACATATTGGGAAATTATCACTAAAATCACTACAAGTTATATAGTTGGACCCAGAATGGAATCATTGTTCAGTAAGACTAATGAAAGTTTTTAAAAATATATATTTAAATCTCTCTTAAAGGCTGTGATAAACACATACAATAATATATGATAAGCACCTACAATAATATATGATAAGCACCTACAATAATATATGATAAACACCTACAATAATATATGAACACTTTGCATTCAGCATTTCAATCTAGAGACTTTGACAACTCTCTAGTCTGGTCATAAGGCCAAATCTAAGTAGAAAAATTACAGATTAATTCACATAAGTACCTACACTCGTTACCCCTACCTTAAAGTGTAGAATGAGTAATAACATTTAAATTATCAATAATATCATCGATGTAAATGGCAATCTTCTTCAAATAGTCAGGCTTCTCAAACGCCAGTTATTTTAAAAATAAAGCAGGGAAGATATAACAATTCCTTGATTTTAGATACATTTATATCTATACTTTTGACATTTAAATGCAGTAAATTAAATGCTATAGACTTGGCATTCAAATCTTCAGTAGAAAATAATTAACAATTCATCGGTATCAGCTGTTTTGGTATTAGATTAAAAACTTGGTCCCAGAGTAAAATGTTTGTATTTTGAGATGCGAGTAACATATTTAGACAGAATTATCATTGTAAATTAATACAAATTTTAGGTGCTACAGTATCCTTCAATATATTCTGATTAAATTTATTAATGAATTCAAACAGATACTAAATAGCGATAATTTATCAACATGGCAAATTACAAAGAAAGGCATACCGGTGAATTTTAAAATTTGTAGTAGAGTTGGGATGTATAAATCAACTTTGGTACATGATAATACATTCGAACTCGCGACCCACAGATTGCGAGTCGAGCGCCCTAAACACCTGGCCATGCTAGGCCCAGACTGCTTGATTTCAACCTCAAGAAGTAACTAAAGATTTGTTTTCGTTCTCTTCGAATTACTAGTTCAAGATACCAATTTCTTATCTTCTAGTATAATACAAGTAAAGCAGAGACATTGTTTGAAACAATCTATAGAATATAAAACTACATTGAATATATTGTCCTAACTTTCATTAGTAAAATTTTAGAGAAAAAAATGTCCCACTAGCTGTTTTGGATTTTCCACTCATTGTTCTATCGGATTCCATAAACCAATAAGTTTCTTTTATGTGGTAAATGATCATTTTTTATAATATTATCTGTTAATTCATGTTTAGTAGCTTCTAGTTACTTCTTGGCTTAATCACGTTCATGCTGAAAAAGTTCCATTCTTTTCATCAAGCAGTTCTAACGCTTTCTTATAATTTTCGTTCTTTCTCTTTATCTGATTTAGTTCGATCTCAAGGTCATTCACATTAGTGAACATTATCTCTATCTTGCATGATAAATTATTGTCGACTTCTATTATTATTAATGATTTTATCTCCCCGAGATGTTCTTCTTCTTAGCCTTTTCTTTTCTTTGAAGATGTCACCATTTTTGCAAAGCTTTGATTTTAATAAAACTTACAAAAGAAGTTTCTTTTAGACTCTATATAAATATAAATTTCCTTGAAAGGCTAGAATGAGCAGAAGGGAAAGGTCGTAAAGCAAAGTCTACACCGATAGTCATAACTTAATGTCAAAAGGCAGCTGTTTTTAGAAAAAATAAGTTACCATTTCAACGAGGAGTATAAAGTGTTTCGGCGAATGAATTTATGTCTCAAATGTTGTTCAGTAAACAAAATGGCTGGTGTGTTGATCGGTAGTTGTTGAATACTACATCGCAATAAAGCTGATTCTGTAGGGGTTTGTAGGAAGAATAGTATATAAAAGCATTTCGACTGCACAACCTAGCGCTCAACAGATTAAGCGTCTCATCAATAGTTTAGATTTCCAGCATCATACAAAGGTACTAGTATTTAGCAAGAAGATAATAAGAAGAACATTAAGTCACAAGTAGGTTACTTTCTGTGAACACCGAATTCTGGTATTTCGCGAAGTTTATATCACAGCTTTATTATTTTGTCTTACGAAGAAAGGCAAAAATTTTAATGTTTCAAGTTTCACCATTTGAGAGGCAACGAAGGGACAGTTACATTATTTCTAAAGATACATCTTATTTCTTCTAATGTTGTCGGCGCCATCTATCATAAATAGCAGAAAACAAAATAATTATTTGCAAAAATTTAACGCATAAAACGAAAGAGATAAAGCATAAAATTAGGCCTGAAAATGCATGTTTTTAACCAAGCAACTTACTGTTTACATACTTACTTTTGCTTACCATCCCTAACTACTGTTTACGCAGTTTCATTTCATTGCCAGCTCTAACTACTATTTACTTGCGTTTGGTAACCAACTCTAACTACTACCTTTCTACTTTACTCATACCTGCATTATCTCTTTACTTTTAGCTGTTTCCGTTACCTGGTATCCATATATCATTATAGCTACATTTTGTTTCATACCGAACAAAGTTTTAAACAAATAAAAACAACATTTCAAGAAGTGTGTGGTCATAAATATCGCAAAAACTTCTATTTTCATATTTTACAGTCTGTAGAAAGATTTGTTTTCAGTAAATTATATTTTATAATTTGATTTCCATATTTCTAACTCTGACAGAGCTGCAACTGTAACCTTCCCCCTCGGTGGACACAGCAGATAGTCCGATGTAGCTATGCTATAAGACAACACACGCAACTGTTAACTGAATCTCACCGTTTAATACCAACTACACCAAATATTATGATCTTAAAATTCTCGTGAAAATTCATGGGAAACACCAAAAACTTGCACTCCATGTTTTGAGCGACCATTTAAAAGTTTTTGCCGGTTTTCAAACACATCCGTGTAGCGAACCTTGTATAACTTGACTCTCATTTTTTGGGGCCCTTTTACAAGTGATTTAGAAATGGGTTATTTGTTTACATTAAATTAGGGAGGTATGGTCATGAACCTTGTTACAATATTTCAAGTCATTTTGTCAAAAAATATGGAGAATTTTAAAAAAATCAAGTAAACATGGTAACAACATAAGTACTTGAGAATTACTATATAACTATGAAGCCTCGTAACTGGGCCAGGATTTATTTGCATTTCAACTACGCATTTGCTCACTATCGTACCTCATCATACCAACTAGGTTATAAGAACCCATGCTGAAAAGCTGATTATATCGGTCATCTAAGATGTTATACGTTGTATACCATTTTAAGGTAAGGAAAGTGAAGAGGAATCAGCATAGGGGTTATTTACCACATTTTCGTTTAATTTCCCTAAAATCACTAAAATCTTCAGGTAGTAATAATAGATAAGTGTTTATGAAAAGTCTACGAAATACATTCAGGCAACTTCTAATCATATCTTTATGGGGGAGGAGGGCTCTGTTTAAGTCCGAAAGTTTGGTCAGGCTTCACATATAAATATTGTTGTATAAGTATTTAAATTCGTAACTAATGTTTAAAATCACCATATTTCTTTAAAAATATCGCATATGTTTTAAATATTGTGGTAGACGTGAAATAAAGCTTTCTTTTTGAAGAGCTGGCCACAGAAGTGTTCAAATAAATCGTTATGTGTTAACAATATAACTTTGAGATGAGATGGTTTGTCAAAATAGTGTTTGTACAAACAGTGTTAGAAAAACATCTTCTATGTTACCTTAAACTCAACTTACTCTCACAATATAATAAATAAAATCAGTGTATGATAAACTTTCACCAATTATTCCTAAATATATTCTAAGCATAACATATTTATCACGCTATTCCTATTAATACTTCATGCATAACATACATTACTACCACACTATTCCTAAATATATTATAAACATGACATACCTAATTGTCACACTAAACCTAAACATACTACAAGTGCAGTATACGTAAATATCACACAACACCTAAACATAATCCAAGTATAACATACATAATTATTACGCTAATCCTAAACATATTCCCAGCATAACATGCATAACTATCACACTACTCCTAAACATACTCAGACAGTAGTAGCCCAAGAGTTAGCGATGGGTGCTGTTGACAAGCTATTTTCCCTCTAATTTATCAGTTCAGAATTAGGGACGGTAGCGCAGATAGCCCTTTAATAGCCTTACATGAATATTCAAAAACAACACTCGACTAACTACTCCTAAGCACACTCATATTATAAACTAACTCTATTCCTAAACGTTCCCAAAGTATAACATCTTCAACTATCACATTATTCCTCAACACACTCCGAATATGATAGCATTAGTAAACACAATATTCCGAAAGAAAATCCAGGTGTTAAACAGTTTAACTAAGATACTTTTCGTAAAAATGCACTGTATGATAAAGAAATTTTCCCATACTTCTGGTTTAATATCAGCTTTTTAAGTGTTTAACTAAATTCGATTAGGTATAAGTAATGGATATAATAGAAAACGCAATTCAAAAAATAAACCATACAATGGTTATTTCTACTCATTTTCAGTGGTTTTTGTGTTGAATAAAGGGTAATGTAGTATGTGTAATATATATTTCTGTGTCATTGTCTTCTACAGAAAGAGTGATGTTACGAAGCACAAGACCGATGTCAGTCATTATAACAGTTATAACAAGATTTTAATGACAATGACTCATAATCACTTACTTCTAAAACAGAATTGAGAAATATTACAGAGAAAGTAGTCCATCAAAAACATTTGAGTGAAATGACAAAGAACCATTACCGAGTTACATTGAGCATTATATGATGCAATGAATTACGAGTTAAACTGAATGTAAATTCAGCTTTAGAGCTCATGAATAAAATGATGCAATATGAGTAGTACTAAGATCCTTGATTTTGCTGTGATATATTGCCTATTGTTTGAACTAAAGCAGAATTTATTGTTGTTTTTCGCTCAAGCGTTTTTGTAAAATGGATTTCGCATATTTTTGTGGGATACATCAACCCAAGACATACTGTAATCATTATTGTTCAGTTAGATCTTTAAAGGAAAGAAATGCACACAGACAAGTAACGTGCAGATCAGGATATTATTAATATTACACAAATTATAAATTAGATTACATAGTATTGGAAAGTGTGTTATCTATAAGGATGACAGCTTATGAGAAAGACCTGGAAGTAACATTGACATCTAATGGCACTCATCCTGAACTGGGCTTTGCGATATAAGCCCTGGGAACGACAGTGATAAATGAAGGGCTATAAGGAGAGTTTTTTTTTTATTACTAATCGATGTTCATTCTCATTCACCATTAATGTATTATGCTTTCGAGAATAAATATTTATTTACAACTAAAAAGAAATAGGTAACTGCCTTAGCTAAGTAGACACAGATTGAAATCATTACTTCATACCGCTAACACTAGGATTAACATATATCGTAAACATTGTGAGAGATAAGTAAGAATCCGCTGACCATGGTCGCTAAGTGTTGCCGTTGCAAGCACTCAGTCCTGCATACGCTGCTACACCTAGTGTGCTTACTTTTTGAAGTTGCTTCCCATAGCGGCTTATAACGGCGAAATATAGATTATTTTGATAGCCGATTTGAAGCAAGTTTGACATTTTTTACAATCAAACTTTGAAAAAATGTACACACGAAACTTTTGTATTCACATTCATATAACTAAGAAAAAATATTACCTGCACATTTTTATTGTTATTATTGCTAGACAGAGGAAGAGGTACTAAAAATTTGAAATTTTCTGAAAAACTCTCTGAATCTATAATCAAAAGTTGGCTAAGATGGTGAATGAGATTTTCGTTCTTTTTTCTAGAGGTGTAGGATAAGGCAAAACATAATTTTTAATTCTGATATAATACACATAAATATGTTATACACAATGAACAAACTAGGTAGACAGTAAAGATCACATCAGTTTTGTTTCTTCTTTTCCATTTTTTATTTTAGCAACAAAACTACTGTTTTATTTAATATCAAAAAGATTATTTAGACTTTCATGGTATTTCCAAATCCCAGACCAAATTATTGTGGAGAGAGAAGCAGTCGAATGAGGCACAGAAAAATATCAACCACGACTTAACTTCCATCTTTCACAGCGCGAGGGGGGAATGACACAGAAAACATTGTTAAGAATAGCCCGTAATCAATGATTGTTAAAGCTGAAGAGGCAGAGTGGAAATGTTTGTAGCAAAGTTATAAAGAGCTGGAAGTAATTTACAACTGTTGCATAAGTTCGTTAAATATAAACATAAAATAAATAAGTCAACGAGCGTTGTTGTTTGTATTTAAGCACAATGGGCTATCTGTGTTCTGCCCACTACGGGTATCAAATCCCGGTTTCTAGCAGTATAAGTCCACAGACATATTACTGTGCCACTGGGGGAGAGGGCGAAAGTCACATCTTTCTCTACATAATTTGTTAAAAGCCTGGCGCAAAAATAAAGTTTTATTATGAGGTGTTTCGCTTCATTGAAATAATTTGTTGATCAATATAAGAAGCGTCGCAAGAAATAGAATTCTGATCAGTGCAATAAATTTCATTATAATAAAGATCTTATCAATACCAGAAACGTCGCTAGAAATAAAGTTCTTAATATAGTTATTTATACGGTTTTAAGTTGTTGTATACGCCATACGGCATTCAGGTTCATCAATGTATAACTCGTAAAGCTATAACTCTGTAAGTTAAGAGTTCCTGCTCATATTGACCTCCAACTTATGTTATTACCCTACAATGTTGTATTCAGACACTGATATATCAATTCATTCTTATTTGCTGCTGTTGGAGATGATGTTGAAGATTTAGTCAGTCAACAATGGTTCATGAACAGTAAAACAACTAACTTTCATCAATGGAAGAATCACCACCCAGGACCATGTTTCCTGCAATCTGTTTTCCAACTACCAATATTAACTATGTTGAAAAGTTTGTGGCATACCTACATTTAAACATAGAACCTTGTTTTTGTCGATTAAAATACTGACTCTTTCATAAAACTTAAATACAAAAGCTTTTTGATTTTTACAAAAGGAAAGTATACCGTGTGGTACCTGTAATTTTAGGTAATACTAAACTATTTATTTGGAACGATTAGATGTAATCTGTATTGTTTCTTATATAAACATTTATTTGACGTCGGACGAAGTTTCTTTGAATTCTGTTGTTGTTGTTAAGCGAAAAGCCTCATCTAAAGCAGGGATTGAACATATTATTTTAGCGTTATAAGCACCAAAGCTTACCGATGAGCCATTAGAGAGCTAGTTTTTCGTGAAACTGGCGTGCAAACAACATATTCAAAAGGTTGTGACTAAGCTTTTGCTGATCTTATGAAAAATTCATAGACATGTTAAGGTGGCCTGGCAAGCTGGAGGAGTCTGATCATCACCAAGTTGGGTGACGCAGCTGCAGATACATCATTTTGCCCACAAGACAGGGCAAGTTTACCCTCGAGGAAAACACCTTCCAGCTTTTCTCACTCAAGGGAACTGAGGCCAATTATTCGACACGTTTGACCGGAATACCAACTATGTTAAGTGGCCGCGTGAACATGGACTGTTCATCTATCCATGAGTCTTGAACAAATATCTAATTTAAACTCTTAAAGCTAGCAGTTATGTATACCCGAAAATATTAAAGTGTAAAAGCAATAGCCGCAATAAAATATGTTATTCGAACAACAAACTAATAAACAGATAACAAACAACAACAAAACAGATGGATAGAAGCATTTTGATTTTACCTAATTAATAGCTAATTAAAAAGAACTTGCTTATTGTATAAACAAACAGTAGTGTTACTACTTGCGTTCTTAGGTAGTATCTAATCCAGCCATTACTAAACACATTAATTGATACGTGACATAACAAAAAATATTATCCATACATATGCAAACACTGATTTCATACACGTATAGTTTTAATTCTTAAATGTTATATTGAAATGGCCACAGAAAGTTATAAAAACTAAAACAATATATATATTTTTTTTTATGTATAGACATGTACTCGGTATTAACAAGCCGAGATTTATCATTTTAAAAGTCATTTACCATCCACTCTAAACTTTTTTTTTATCTACAGAAATGAATTCAGTACTAACAAGCCGGTATTTAACATTTTAAAGTCGGTTACCATCCAATCTAAACTTTTTCTATGTAAACAAATATACTCGGTACTAACAAGCCGGTATTTAACATTTTAAAGTCGGTTACCATCCAATCTA
>NW_013668771.1:53532-76033 GCF_000517525.1 Limulus polyphemus
TAAACTTCTTTATGTATAGAAATATACCCCGGTACTAACAAACCAGTATTTAACATTTTAAAAACGTTTGAAACCCAATCTAAACTTCTTTATGTATAGAAATATACCCCGGTACTAACAAACCAGTATTTAACATTTTAAAAACGTTTGAAACCCAATCTAAACTTCTTTATGTATAGAAATATACCCCGGTACTAACAAACCAGTATTTAACATTTTAAAGTCGTGTATCATCCAATCTAAACTTGTTTATGTATATAAATGAACTCGGTACTAAGAAGTCGGTATTTAGTATTCTAAAGTCGTTTACAATCTAATCTAAACTTTCTTATGTATAGAAATGTACTCGGTACTAGCAAGCAGGTATTTAACTTATTAAAGTCGTTTACAATCCAAACTGAACATTTTTATATCCAGAAATATACTCGGTACTAGAGAGCCGGTACTTAACATTTTAAATTCGTTTAAAATCTAATTTAATTTTTTATGTATAGAACAGGCCGGTATTTAGTATTTTAAAGTAATTTACAACTCAATCTAAACTCTTTATGTATAGAAATGTACTCTGTACTAACAAGCCGTTATTTAACATTTTAAAGTCGTTTACAATGCAAAGTAAACTTTTTTATAAAAATGTACTCGGTATTAAGAAGCCGATATTTAACATTTTAAAAGTCGTTTATCATCCAATCTAAACTTTTTTATGTATAGAAATATACTCGGTACTAACAAGCCGGTATTTAACATTTTAAATTCGTTTATCATCCAATCTAAATTATTTTATGTATATAAATGAACTCGGTACTAAGAAGCCGGTATTTAGTATTTTAAGGTCGTTTACAACTCAATCTAAACTTTTTATGTATAGAAATATACTCGGTACTAACAAGCCGGTATTTAACATTTTAAATTCGTTTATCATCCAATCTAAATTATTTTATGTATATAAATGAACTCGGTACTAAGAAGTCGGTATTTAGTATTTTAAGGTCGTTTACAACTCAATCTAAACTTTTTATATATAGAAATGTAGTCGGTACTAACAAGCCAGTATATAACATTTCAAAGTCACGTACCATCCAATCTAATCTTTTATTATGTACAGAATTGTACACGGTACTAACAAGCCAGTATTTAACATTACAAAGTCAGTTACAATCCAGTCTAATCTTTTTTTTATGTAGAAAATTGTACTCGGTACTATCAATCTGTTATATAACATTTTAAACTCGTTTACAATCAAATCTAAACTTTTTTTTCTGTATAGAAACGTACTCAATACTAAGAAGCCGGTGTTAAACATTTTAAAGTCGTTTACCATCCAATCTAAACTTTGTTTTATATACAAAAATATACTCGGTACTAACAAGCCGGTATTTAACATTTTAAAGACGTTTGAAACCCAATCTAAACTTTTTTATGTATAGAAATGTACCCCGATACTAGCAAACCGGTATTTAACATTTTAAAGTCGTTTAACATCCAATCTAAACTTTGTTTTATATACAGAAATATACTCGGTACTAAAAAACCGGTATTTAACATTTTAAAGTCGTTTACCATCTAATCTAAACTCTGTTTTATATACAGAAATATACTCGGTACTAACAATCCGGTATGTATCATTTTAAATTCGTTTACAATGCAACCTAAACCTCATTTTTCTTATAAAAATGTACTCGGTATTAACAATCCGCTATTTAACAATTTAAAGTCGTTTACCATCTAATCTAAACTTTTTTATGTATAGAAATGAACTCGGTACTAACAAGCCGGTATGTATCATTTTAAACTCGTTTACAAACAAATCTAAAGTGTTTTTATGCATAGAAACGTACTCAGTACTAACAAGACAGTATTGAAAATTTCAAAGTACCTTACCATCCAATCTAAACATTTTTTTTATATGTATAGAATTGAAGTCTGTACTAACAAGCCGGTATTTAACATTTTAAAGTCGTTTGCAACCCAATCTAAACTTTTTTTATTTATGAAAATGTACTCGGTAGTAACAAGCCAGTATTTAACACTTTAAAGTCCATTACAACCTAAAAAACATTTTTGTATTTAAAGAATTGTGCTCGGTACTAAAAAGTTGGTATTTACCATTTTGAAGTAGTTTACAATCAAATCTAAAGTGTTTTTATGTATAGAAACGTACTCAGTACTAACAAGACAGTATTGAAAATTCCAAAGTACCTTACCATCCAATCTAAACATTTATATATATATATATAGAAATGAAGTCTGTACTAACAGGCCGATATTGAACATTTTAAAGTCGTTTGCAACCCAATCTAAACTTTTTTATACATAGAAAAAAGTTCGGTACTAACAAGCCGGTATTTAACATTTTAAAGTACTTTGCAATCTAAACTAAACTTTTTTATTTATAAAAATGCACTCGGTAGTAACAAGCCGGTATTTAACACTTTAAAGCCCATTACGACCTAA
Source organism: Limulus polyphemus (assembly GCF_000517525.1). Classification (NCBI taxonomy): domain Eukaryota; kingdom Metazoa; phylum Arthropoda; class Merostomata; order Xiphosura; family Limulidae; genus Limulus; species Limulus polyphemus. The sequence goes on from NW_013668771.1 coordinate 55,987, forward strand.
AAAAACATTTTTTTATTTAAAGAATTATGCTCGGTACTAAAAAGTTGGTATTTACCATGTTAAAGTCGTTTATAATACAATCTAAGATTTTTTTTATATATATAAATGAGGTCGGTACTAACAAGCGAGTATTTAACATTTTAAAGTTCTTTGCAATCTAAACTAAGCTTTTTAATGTATAAAAATGAACTCGGTACTAACAAGTTAGTATTTAACATTTCAAAGTCACTTACTATCCAATCTAATCTTTTCTTATGTACAGATTTGTACTCGGTACTAATAAACCGGTATTTAACAATTTAAAGTCGTTTACCTTCCAATCTAAACATTTTTTATTTAGAGAAATATTCTCGGTACTAACAAGCCGGTATTTAACACTTTAAATTCCTTTACAAACTAAATCATCTTTTTAATGCATAAAAATGAAATCGGTGCTAACAAGCCGGTATTTAACATTTTAAAGTTGTTTACAATACAATATAAACTTTTTTTATGTATTGAAATGTTCTCACTACTAACAAGCTGGTATTTAAAACTTTAAAGTCCTTTACAACCTAAAGTACACTTTTTAGTGTATAAAAATAACCTCGGTACTAACAAGCCAGTATTTAACATTTCAAAGTCACTTACCATCCAATCTAATATTTTCGTATGTACAGATTTCTACTCGGTACTAACAATCCGGTATAGAACATTTTAAATTCGTTTACAATACAATCTAATCTTCTTTTTCTTATAAAAATGTACTCGGTATTAACAAGCCGATATTTAACAATTTAAAGTCGTTTACAACTAAACCAAACTTTTTAGTCTATAAAAATAAACTCGGAACTAACAAACCAGTATATAACATTTCAAAGTCATTTACCATCCAATCTAATCTTTTTTTATGTATGTACAGAATTGTACTCGGTACTAAAAAGGCGGTATTTACCATTTTAATGTCGTTTACAATTTAAATTAATCTTTTTTATCTATAGAAATTTACTCGGTTCTAACAAGCCGGTATTTATCATTTTAAAATCGCTAACCATTCAATATAAACGTTTTCTATGAATAGAAATGTACTCGGTACTAACGAGCCGGTATTTAACATTGGAAAGTCGTTTACAATGCAATCTAAACTTCTTTTTTTATAAAAATGTACTTGGTATTAACAAGTCGATATTTAACATTTTAAAGTTGTTTACAGTATAAACTTTTTTATGTATAGAAATGTACTCGGTACTACAATCCGGTGATTAACAATTTAAAGGCGTTTACAATACAATCAAAACTTTTTTATTTATAGAAATGTACTCGGTTCTAACAAGCCGGTATTTAACATTTTAAAGTCGTTAAACATTCAATCTAAACTTTTTCTATGTATAGAAACGTACTCGGTACTAAGAAGCCGGTATTTAACATTTTAAAGTCGTTTACAATGTAATCTAAACTTCTTTTTTGTAAAAATGTACTCGGTACTGCAATCCGGTGTTTAACATTTTAAAGTTCTTCACACTACTATCTAAACTTTTTTTTTAATGTATAGAAATGTACTCGGTACTAACAATCCGGAATTTAACATTTTAAGGTCGTTTACAGTTCAATCTAAACTTTTTATGTATAGAAACGTACTCAGTACTAACAATCCAGTATTCAAAATTTCAAAGTAACTTACCATCAAATCTAAACACTTTTTTTATATATAGAAACGAAATCGGTATTAACAATCCGGTATTTAACATTTTAAAGTCGTTTGCAACCCAATCTAAACTTTTAATGTATAAAAATGAACTCCGTACTAACAAGCCAGTATTTACTAACATTGTAAAGTTACTTACCATCCCATCTAATCTTTTTTATGTTCAGAATTGTACTTGGTATTAACAAGCCGGTATTTAATATTTTAAAGTCGTTTACAAACCAATCTAAACATTTTCATATGTATAGAAATGAAGTCGGTACTAGCTAACCGGTATTGAACATTTCAATGTCGTTTACAATCTAATCCAAACTTTTTCATATGTATAGAAATGAAGTCGGTACTAACAATCCGATATTTTACATTTTAAAGTCGTTTAAACCCAATCTAAACTTTTTATATAAAAATTATTTGGTACTAAAAAGTCGGTATTTAACATTTTAAAGTCGTTTACAATCCAATCTAAACTTTGTTGTACAAAAATGTATTCGGTACTAACAAGCCGGTATTTAAAATTTCAAAATCACTTGCCATCTAATCTAATCTTTTTTTATTTACAGAATTGTACTCGGTACTAGCAAGCCGGTATTTAACATTTCAAAATCGTTTACAATCCAATCTAAACGGATTTTTAATACAGTACGGCACAAATAACGCTTTACACAATAAAGGATTTTTACTTCGAGACACCCACACACCTAGTTACTCAAGTTAGTGACTACCTATAGATTGATGCGAGAGAATTTATACAGGAATCTTTGAGTGTGCAAACCTATTGTTTTCGGATAAACTCAAGAAATAGCTATCTTGTTTGTTTGTTGTTAAACGTAAAACTACACAAAAGGCTAACCACAGAGAAACATGTGAACCTCATAGTAATGAAGTAAACTTAGTGTGATCTTTTTAACTACAATATGTTAAAAACTGCATGGTTGTATTTTCTTAGTTATCTAATTATTATATTTTAAAATAGAATAATTTTGAACCACCCTGTATACATATATGAACTTTAAACTTAGCACCATATTTCCAGTTTAAGAAAACGATTCAAAGCTTACAAAATATATGTACACATTTTTTATAGGTCTCAGAACCTGCAGCGAAATTTAAGCTGGCGTATTGTTCAAGGCAGTGTTGGACTTACGATATTAAAGTCTTTTTCTGAGCCCCTCCGTCTTTTCTTTTTTACTGTCTCCGATGTTTCGACTTTGCCAATGGTCTTCTTTTTGAAGCAGTATATGTATTCATTGATTGCATATTACTTTGGTTCTTAACCAGTGCACTTGCAGCTAGAGATAAGCTGACCTTTAAACAAAGGGTTCGTTGTATTTGTTAAAGCCAACGTGATTGTCCAAAGACATTCACATGCCAGTTTTAACTATTTGTCGGTGGTTCAATAAAAAAGTGTTTTTGTTTTAAAGTGAAACATTTGTGTCCATCTCTTTTAGTTCTGATCGGATTCGACTTTACAAAACTATCGATCCTCCTGTGGTATTAAAAGTTGCCTGTTGGATCCAGTTTTACCTGTGAATACTATAACAGTGATGTTGAAGTGAGTTCAGAAATACATGTATATGCAACACGCTGTACTTACAGCATTCTAGGCCAATTTCGCAGAGTTATCTTTCAGTTAATTTCATTCGATTTCCTTTTGTTTATAACTATATTTTTCAGTTGCACAACCGAAAGACTAGTTTAAAAAAGTAGTGTCATTAATGTTTAGATAAAATAATCTGATATATGCCCATCCTCAAAACAAAAAATTGTTTATGCATGTGTTACCCAAAATAACTATAATAAATCTTCTTCAGTACGTCTCTTTCTATATAAATACAGTCTTAAATTCCTTGAAAAAATTGTAAAGATCAATCATCTATGTTGTATGCCTATGTAATCTTTGTAGCAAAATAATAAAGGCTAATAATCCACTTGGTACGAACATATTGTTGTAGTACCAAAGTTAGAATACGCGATCCTAAGATCAAAACAACGAAGATTACAACTTATATAAGGCACTTAAAACTCATCTATTTGACTTTCGAGCTCTTTGAGAGAAGCGAAAGATTCGATTTTTTGCACTAAATATTAGTTTCTGGTTTTGTCGTCAAACAGATTCTGGCAGTTACTTCCTCCTCTTCGAAATTTTGTGTCTTGTGATGGACCATTTCAGTCAACATGTGATTAAAATATGTTAGAAATATTCAACACATTTCTCTGCTTGTAAAGATTCTTAAACTACGCTCATCCAATTGAGTTCGAAATTTAGCTACTTGGATAGACAAGTAACTTCCAAATGAAAAATTCCCAAGCTAAATAATTACGCTCTGTTACGTTTTAAAAAGCTAATCATGCAACAAACTATCCAAAATCGCTACATATCAACTAAAAACAGGAGGATCTCGTGCCTTTTTATGATAATTCGAAAATAATAACATTTTGTTAGCATGATTAATTATTTAGGGCAACGATTTAAATTAACGAAGTAATGTAATCATAACATTATGTGCTTTTGTTTCCAAGAAGATACGCTTGAATGAGTTAAATGCAAATGTTCAGAGAACAAAAACGGGTTATCGCAATTGATCTAACTTGCTATTATGAATAATTCAACTAAATTGAAGCTAAAGTAAACAATGAATACACTGTTATTAGTAGAAGCAGCTGCTATGATATACACATTTAGGCTTAAGTTAGTTATTAACATTTTTGTTTATTTGTTGTTAAGCACAAAGCATACAATGGACTATCTGTGCTGTGCCCCCCCCCCCCACAGGTGAATTAAAAATCAAGAATTCACAATAAATGTTGAAAGTAATATAAGACGATTTAACATGTAAATTCTTCAGAAATTACGCAAATTTTATATCTCATTATTATAGCTTAATAACATTATACCAATGTACCCAACTAATGAATGAAGATAATTCAATCCAGTTTAGGAACTCCTGAGCTAAAGAAGTCACTTTCTGTATTTCAAGTTTTCACGTGAAACTACACAAATGACTATCTGCACATAGATAGCGTTGATAATTTTGTACCGATAGATTAGAGGGAGTGCAGCTAGTCAACAGCACCCACTGCCAACACATGGGCTACTTTTTGCGACAACAAGCCACAAACTCTCAGATTCATAGCCTGAGCAGGCTAACCACTAGGTCATCTCTAGCCCGGAAGGGGTCACAGTAGATACAGAAGTATTTCCTCCAAAATGGTTATGGCATTTGAAGAGCTCCTACAGTAATAGTATGTACTATCATAACAGCAAAAGAGGGTAACTGTAAGGAGAACAATCTAGGCAACAGTAACCTAAGTAAAACTAAGTTACTTAATTTTTATGGATTCACTGGGTGGGAGTCTGTAATAATAGGAGCCTTGAGCAAAGATAGTTTGGTAACCTCTTATCTAACCCCTTATATATCTTCCGATCGGTTTACATATTAAATCGCATTATTAACACATTTTGTCTTGTTATGGTTTATAAGGCCTTATCTTATTTTCAACTTTCCTCAAAGTATCAATCTGACTACAGTAAATACCCATATGGCTTGCCCAATTTGTCATTTAGTTTTGTGGTGTGATTTTTAGAGTTCTGGCTTTGGTCTTTGTCGTTTAGTTCCCACACCGATGAGGAAGTCTTTATAAAGTTCTTCCACACCAAGAGGCATCTTTTGAGTGTTAACTCTTCTACATCTCAACTCTAAATTCTGTTATCTCGATCTTCACTGTATATTCTTAATCAGTTATCAATAGCTTTACTATACATGTTAATTTGATTTTGTATCATATAAGGTTAGGTTTTGAATAAAGATTCATGTTATATGCTATACATCTGGTTTAGTTTCTTCTATTCGTCAATTACGTCTTTCAACTCAAGTTCATTAATATACCTCTATTGGCTCTTTATGTGAACATTCTTATTCCAAAACATCACAGTGGTGAAAGGAGATAGAAAAATTCTGGTGCTATGACCAAATATTTAGTCTGAATATGAGGTGGATGACCTATACGGGATATTTCACTGGTTGTAAGCTACTGTTCAGATGCTACATTGGTCAGAAGTGTAGCGTGTTGACAGAGGAAGTTTTTAGCAACCTCACATTAATTAAAATAGCTTCTAGTGTTCCCCAGATGAAAATATAGCTAGTAGAAGAGATTAATCTAATGGTACTATTTCATCACTAGATGGAAGGACTAAAGTTATAACAGAAATACAGCAGACTCGTGCATGCTTCTGCATGGAGTGATTGCCTGATGTTTTTAATTCTTGTCCCGACTTTGAAGTATTCCTGCAATAAATGCCTTGGCAAGGCACTAGTTGTGTCCGCAGTGCTCCACGCTTTGGAAACAGAAGGCAAATTTCGTGTTCACAAAATTGAATAAGTAACTCGCTACGCTGATACCATCGTGAATCTTAATGAGATGTATATGTAGATCTGGAATCTCACCGTATGAGAATAAAATCTAGAAAAAAATAGACATCAAGTCTGCAGAGTGAACTCACGAGTAAAAAAGGGGGGATATTTCAACCCTAACAAAAGCAGAGTAGGCAGCAAAAGTTGAATTGATTTCTAACTTCACAGGCGTTGCTAGGTGGATAGGGGCAATACATAGCTGTCATGACAGTGGATCCACCTATCTACTTCTTCACGGTGAACCAGAACTTTGAAGGATTCGGAATAGACCAATTTTTGCTTGTCACAAACTCCAGGGTGGGTTTCTTTATTAGACAGGGGTTTCCAGAAAACGAAGGAAGAAACATGTTTTTCAAAGATATGAATACATGTGAAATAAATCTTACCTTATAGGAAACAATGTAGAACTCGTCAATTATTTTTCTCTAGAGTGAAAATCAAGACATAGCAAACATTTTTACGTTCAGTCACAGCTGCAGTGTTGTGTTCTTACATACACAAGTGTTGGAGTGATAAGAGATTCAGAAAACTGCGAGTCAACTTGAACTAGCCGTTTATAATTTTGAAATGAAGGACTACAGGAAGAAAAGGCAGTTAATATAAACAGCACCCACCACCAGATTTTGGGCTAGTCTAATCGAATAATAGGTTCTGACTTTCGCTCTTATTAACCAACCCACGACCTATAGTGCAGAACAGGATGCCGTTATTTTTTGCAGCAACGGAACGCGAACCACTAGCCCTTGAATCCACAGTCCGGCTTGCTAACAACTGAGCCACCCCCGGCCCGAGACAAAAACTGAAAGACTAGAAAGATTCATACAGCTAAACATTTGCCGACATTTGCCTGTAGGCCTTCAAGGAGATTGTTTTTAATGTGTAAATTGGTGTTGTTCCATTTATTTGTGTTGGGGTAACTGGAAACACGAGCTTTAAAAAGGTATAGGTGAAAACAAATAGTTAAAAACAGATTTAAGATCATAATATTCATATGATTATCGTAATATTTTACTAAAACCTCAAGTGAAAAAGTCACAATAATTATTTTATTTGATTCAATGGGTCAGGTTTCCAGATTCATTAAAGGGAAATATAGTAAGTGTTAGTGAAGGACCAATTTAAAATGCTGTATACTTTGTTTTGTATATTAACTGCCCAATTCGAAAGAGGTGTAGAAAATCATTTCAGATTCAGTACTGTAGTGTAAAGTATAGAGTTGACAGAATGAATGTAGATATATGGTTAGTATAGGTTCAAAACCATTTATGATAATGTTGGTACACGCTGAGTAAATCAATTTAAACACACTTTTGCGTAAATCTAATAAACGCAGTTTATGACTTTTCCATTTTTTATTGCAGTGTGAATTATCTTTTGATTTAAAAAGTGATTTCATCTATCAAATCGCTTTTTGATCTGCATTTTTGGTTTTGTATTGTTTCTTTTGAATTTCGCGCAAAGTACACGAGGGCTATCTGCGCTAGCCGTCCCTAACTGAGCAGTGTAAGACTAGAGGGAAGGCAGCTAGTCATCACCACCCACCGCCAACTCTTAGGCTACTCTTTTACCAACGAATAGTGGGATTTACTGTCACATTATAATGCCCCCACGGCTGTAAGGGTGAGAATGTTTGGTGGGACGGGGATTCGAACCCGCGACCCTCAGTTTGCGAGTCGAGCGCTCTAACCACATGGGCCTAGGTTTTATATGTTTACCATGATTTTGCCTATTTGTAACTATAACCAATTTATTAAATGTAGCTGAAGTGTGTTGGGTTTAGTACAAAATAATGGCGTTAGTCTGTTTTCGAATTAGAGTTGTTTATGGTTAGCTTTTTATGAACTCTGTATTACTAGATTTCGAGTAGCTGTCAGTACGAATATTCTTATCCAGGAATATTACAGGTATCAGGTTATACTATGGTTAACCTTTTTCTTTTCTTGACTGGGATCTGTATTTCTTTTTTAAATTGGATGAAAATATATCAGTAATGTTTCTCAGTTGTTAACAGAATGAACTGGAGTATATGTACGCACAGTAAGACAATATGCAATAACGTTAAACATCCGGGGAGCTATGCTTGAAATTTTCTTTATTCGGTATCTCCAGCGAACCTAAAATTCTTAATTTAACTCCTCCATCAAAATCGCTAAAATAAAAAATATATACAGAGGTTGCATACGTTATAATAAAATGATTTTGAGCCGTGACACTTCATTATAATTCATGTTGCCTTGTCCAGGCATTCTCCATCTGACGATCGTGCATCTTGACAATAGCCTTGTAGCGTATTTATATTGCAAAAAGATTTGTCGTGAAGCTGTCACGTTCAAAGTACAACACTGAATACCCATTTCATTTTCCAGTTGCTTGATGTAGGCAAGAGTTAAACAGGAAGTATAACTGGAAGCTTTTTCTTTGTGAACACATACTCTACTGGTCTCGTTTCCTGATGGAGACCCTTCTTGTCTTCGTTATGTAATTTTTTCTGGGACACGTGAACGGCCTTTCAACTAATCTTTGCATTCGTGGATTTTCACCTGTTACAAGACGCCGCACATTTCTTACGATGGCTGGGATACGACCTATTGCAGATCTCTTTCTGGGTGGTTCTGGCGCCTATCATTGGTCCACATCCCTTTGTTTGTCAGTGCCATTAAGAAGAAGAGATATCTCCCTCTTGGAAATTCTAAATCTCCGATCTGAACAAATTTTTATTCTATGTAATTTTTAAGAGCTACTTTATTATACCTTTGGTGATTAAGCCTTAATAAAGATGAAGTTATACAATTTTATCTAAAATGTTTTTTTTCTAACTGATTGAATTCCAATACCACAAAATAATGTTATTATTCAAGGATATTTATTATTTTACAGATTAATGTTCAGACATGGTTCTAAGTAATCTTTTCTTGGCACCTTCTTTTCTACATGACTTTTTCTTGACTAAAACTCTTCCATAAAAAAAATTTATTTATGCAAATAAATTACAAAACAAGGTACATTAATCTAATGTCTTATAAAAACAAATGAGAGGATGGAAACATCTGACCCAGAAGTAGGCATTGAGAAATTAGAAGCCCAACATGACGAGCTATTGAAGAAAGCAGCTTCCAAAACCTTACTTGGGATTATTTTGGAATAAAATATTGTATTTTCACGTAAACAATATGCACATAGAAGGGTAAAAAGTTGTGTTCTTTGCATATGACTGACTGATGTCAACAAATATCATAAAATTTCGTTAAATTAATACAACCTTTTTACTCTACTGTACATTGTCTGTCAGGTTTGCTGACTTAGTTTGGACGTCAATTGTACAGATTTGTTATTGTTACGTACACTGGGACAAAGCAACGTCCCTGTATTTGTGGGTTGCGTGATTAAATTTTGCAGATAAAATAGCACTCTCTGAATGAAAAGATAATCGGCATTTTCGGATATTCTTAAACGGAAAAGATGTAGATGAAGATAAAAATATCAGAACCGTCGGCAGACTAGCATGCGTCGCACGACCTTAGTATGATATTATCAACTTTTGCCAAATTGTTCTCGGTATTTGTTGTTTACATAAAAATTCGTTGCAACATGAAAGTATTTTTTCTCGAGATTTCCTCCAAATGTCAGATAAAGGTTAAAAGTTCTGCCGGCAGAATTCACAAAACTTAGATTTATCCTAACAAATGGAATATTTGGGGGTGGGATGCCCCCGCATCCCTTTCGCAACGACATGTGCAGGTAATATTGACTGTAGTATTGTCTCCTGATAAAAAAAAAAAAAGAGACACTTTTTTTATATTATTATTCAATTAAAAACAGTGCTTATCAACTGACTTACCAATTTCTGTCTTTAAAATCAACGTAATATAACTAAGTTGCTCAAGTAATTTATAAAAAAATCTTAGCGTTTTTCAACTATTTACGGCAATGCATGCGAATTTTCCCAACTCATATTTGATCGAAATCACCAAAGATTCTAAATAAGCAAATCTAAACTTTATCCATTTTCTACCTTAGCTATGTTAACTAAACGCACATTGAATTGACAAGTATCATAAATGTGCGGAAATTTAAAGTTGCTTAAGTTATATTATTTCTTGCAGTATTAATACACATCCAAAATCTTCTGATACCAGATGGGAGTACGTGGCAGCTTCAATATTCCCTACCGACACAATTTGAAATCCTAAAAAGCTTTAGCAATAGCTCAAAGAAAGAAAGGGTCATTAAGATAATATATTTGTCAGGTGTGATAAAATAAAATATGATCTGGCTTTCGCAATGTACTCTCCGCAGACAGCTACAGGACGTGGCTACTGCTTTAAAGATGGGTGTACAATCAAGTCGGACAAAAAAAAATGCTCTAAACTTTCCCACGGATAGTTGTGCGACGAAGTTTCAAATTGACGTGTGGAAAAAATGCCAAGACTCGCTTAAACCACGCTCCTTGAATTGTTTTAATGTTAAGAATTGCACATAAAAAACATTCTCGGCGATAAAATATATTTTAAATTACATTTTAATAAGCTCTCGTCATTCTCCTTTAGAAGTGCTTGCAAATTACCAGAATTCATAAAAGCACGGATTTCGTGGAAACATTTAAGTTATATCCGGCATATGAGAATCAACTAAGCCTACGAGGATATAAACCATACAGAAGACTTGTATTATAAAGTCAATCTCGAACAAAAAATCTCTCAAATTAAGAATGTAGAATTACCTACAATGCATGGGAGTAATTTACTATTCTGTCTTTAATACACTAACATAAAATATTCAATCTTATTATTCTGACTACATGTAACCGGCTGTATAGGTAACAGCAGAGTGGGCGAGAAATGTGTAGGACATAAACACTAGGGTGGGCGTCACATCTTATATTAGGCTTGTGCTAAAAACACGAATTGGTCACGATCTACAAAAACAAAATTCTGGCTCGTGAGAGTTCATGAATTAGGCTCTATCTGCAGGTTTAGTAAAGATATAGAAACAATAAAGCTAAAAATAACTTAACAAAAATATCTATTTTACCGGCTGGGTCGTTTTTTATTGTTATTCGTTTCCATACTAGTTTCATTCTATTAAATAAATCTTAATTAGATATTGAAACCTATTCACAGAGTAAGTTCAGATTAAAAAGTATGTTGACAAAACCTAAAATTTACCTGGAAAATTACGTAATGAAAATCGCATAAAATTACAAAAAATCTGCCTTTTCGCAAATTGTTTAGGGCATAGGTCGAAATACATTTGCAAATTAATTTGAAATATATTCATGATTTATTACACAAAATTATTCCCAACAGATACGCAAATTAATGAGAAGAAAAAAGTTAAAACAATTCAGGGTTAGTCAATACTAGGTCTCATATAATAACTTACTATAATATAAAATTTAAGGACAACAAGGGATCTGTTGGTCCATTAAGACCGTCTCATCCACTAAACTTTAAAAAATAAAAACATTACAGCCAGCCCTTATCATTCAACTATATATCATGCCTTTCATTAAACTCCTTAAATTCTCTGCATCTACTACATCTGAAGGCAATCCATTCCAAAGGCCAATCACCTTGTGAGAAAAATAAAACTTTCAAACATTCTCACAATTAAGTACGAAAAAAGGTGATGCATCAACACAATCAATTATCTTTACAATATTAAACACCTCAATTAGATCTTCTCTCTTCTTTTTAACAAGAGAGTACAGTTTCAGAGACCTTAACTTCTCTTCGTATGACAACCTTTCCATTGCAAATATCATCTTAGTAATCCCTCCGCTGAATACTTTCCAACATTCAATGTCCTTCCTAACGTATGAAGCTCAAGAATGTGCACAGTACTCCAAATGAGGCCTAAGCAGTGACATATACAATAAAATTATAACTTCTATTCAATTTCTTTGAAGCTACAACCTAAAATTCTATTTGCCCTACCATTATTTGGATGCCTTCAGAAGCTGATAAACCAGAACACCATGATAATTTTAGTCCATAACATTTTAAAGGCTATTTCCATCAAAATTATAATTCAAATTATAATAACTCACATGAATTATCTTGCAGTTATTGTAATTAAAAACCTTCTGCCATTTATTCGCCCAACTCACTAAATAATCTAAATCCTTATTTAGAGCAGCATCCTCACAGCCAGCAACATCCAAAACCTTAATATCATTAGGTTTTTTGTTTTTTTTATTTAATATATTGACCATTCCTTCATCTATGACATTTATATTAATTAAAAAGAGCAAAGGTTCTAACACTGAATCCTGAGATACCCCACTTGCGGAGAAATGTGACAAATAAATACTAATCGATCTGTGTAAAATTTGGTATTTCGTTTACTTTTATAGCTTTAAAAGTTGATTTTTATAAAAAAAATCAATAGATTTTCCATCATATCAGTGTGGCAAATACTTCTATCTAGTGGTGGACGAAAAATTAATACGAATAAATTTCCACATATTCATTTATATGTGTGATTTTTGGGATACTAGAGGTATAATTTCATTTACCTTTAATGATCATAGGATCATGTTTATCACATCACTTTAAAACTGACAAATGTTATCAGAAAAATATATTTGTTGATTTAACGTTAAAGTCTATTTGATGGGATGATAAAGCAATTTTGAAAGTCATTTGGTAACTTTTTAGTGTTATTTTCCTTAAAAGCAAAATATTTGACCAGTCGGTTCTAGTTAAACCAGTTTACACTATAAATTTAGCAATATTAACACTCCGAAAATAAATAATACTTTAAAATAAAAAAACAATAAGGACAGATAAGCAAAATAATGCAAAAGCGACTAAAGAACTAGCAAAACATAGAAAACCCGACTATACCACTCATTATTATTTAAAAAACAAGCTTGGCCTGTTCAGACTAGTTGGGTTTTATGTTTTGTTAATTCTTTAATATTTTCTACAATATTAGGCTGAAGTATTATTCTTGTTTCTAATTAATTTAAACAAAGTGCTTCTCCTTCTTTAAATACTTTACAATGGCTAACAGCAAGCGACCAGTTTTTTTTTTTAGTTTTTTTGTAAATATTTTTGGAATTTAAACAGTTGTTATGGCAGCTATCACAGGTCAAAGAAAGCAGCAATTTTATTATGTTGCACTTTTCAAAACACGCAAGGGAAACCATTAATGAGTATTTATTTTCGAGATTAAATGTATTGTCATTTTTTTGTTAACTTAGTTAAGTTACAGCTCACAACAAAACATCAAATTTCTCTACTCAGTACCGCCATCTGGTGGTATGTTAATTGCTTTCTTTTCGTACTTTAGACGATTTAAAATCAAATTGCTCTAGTTTTAACTTATTTTTAGGAACGAATGCCTTTTCTAGCACCTTGAAGTTGTAAATTAAGAACGTCATCAAGTTCATCTACTTTTCTGCTTTGAAACAAAAGAACTATGCTTCATATTGAAGTTATAATCGAGTGTGGTATTATGGTCCTTTCAACAAGTGTTTTGTTTATTTGTGGTTAAGCAGAAAGCTACACAATGTGCATTCTATGCTGTGCCCATCACGAGTATCAAAACCAGCCTCTAGGAGACTTGAATATAGATGGGGTGTCTTATTAATTCATGTCTGTCATATTATCCTAAAATAAATATACATCAACAAATGAAGGTAACATTGAAAATAAAATATAACTGTAGTTAAAAACAGGAGAGTAAGAAACTTATGGTGGCACAATTCTTTACCAGACATAAAACAAACCACATACAAAACCTGCATTTAGATGCAAGACTGGAACTAATAAAACTAAAAAAACGGACTCGGAACATCGTCTCAGACGACTTTTCACACGTAGACAAATATGGCTTGCATTGCTCTATATCACAAGTAACAATTTTATAATCATACTTGAAACTTGATAAAATTAGATTACACTGTGTTTTTGTTGTAGTTCAAAGCCATACAATTGGCTTTCTGAGCTCTGTTTATCACAGGGAACCAAACCCTGGATTTTATAATCATACTTGAAACTTGATAAAATTAGATTACACTGTGTTTTTGTTGTAGTTCAAAGCCATACAATTGGCTTTCTGAGCTCTGTTTATCACAGGGAACCAAACCCTGGATTTTGGCATCAGAAGTCTGTAAACTTACTGCTGACCCACCAGAAGAAAATTATATTAGAAAAAAATATTAAATTATTTGTGCTTGCTCAAGTAACTTCTTTGGATGAGTATGATCTTATAGTTTGTAATTAAGTACAAACAACACAATGGGGTATCCGTGCTATGCTCACAATGGGTACAGTCTCCTAGAGGTAAATTCATGATACTGGTACCTAGTGTTTATTTTATTGATTGTAAGATACATTTATCAAGTCATATTCTCATTTTAGTTTTTACACTGTGCTTCTCTTGTAATGAAATTTAGGAGCTAAAACTTCAAACAGAATAATCTACTATTTATGTTCACACAATCCCTTTACATATTTTTACAAACTTATGGAAGATTATTTTAACTACAAATATCTTTCAGTTTTAACTTTAGCAACAGTAATTATAAAACTATCTGGAAAATTGGCTCAGAAATATTTTACATATTAGCAGATTTACACCACATGAAAATAAATTAACAGTACTTTAATTTATACTCTTCAAGCATTTTACTTCAAGAGTTATCAGTAAGGGTATAGCTATGTAACTTTTAGGAATCATGTCAAATTGTGACCAACAAACATACACCAATAATGAAGTGAAAAACATAATTCCTCAAACTATACCAATAAAAGGTGAAAAATAAATAAATCTGAGTGTCACTTCCAGCTGTAAAATTAAATTCACAAATCTCTTGCTCTCAGAAACATTTAAGTATAATCAACACATTACACCAATGATGTTGAGGATGTGGGCAGCTAGCATTATCTTCCAACATGGTGCCCATTAACTACAATGGATTTTCCCATTTTTCATTGATATTTATCATACCAGTTCAACAGAATTTAGGGAAGATGTTATAAATATAATTGCACACAGAATTTAAACTCTTTGAAAATGTTGTGCCTATAAACTGTAACTACTGGAGCCGAAAGGAGGAAGTTACTAGGTTAATAGTATATGCATTAATAATTTAATTCCACTTCAGTGGACAAAATCAATGTCACTCTCAGTTGCTAACCAGCAATAGTTGTTACATGCCACCTATTGTAGAATCATATAACATCTGATACTAATGAGTGTAGACAGATATTGACTTATCAACACAAATGTTCATTACAGAAAATGTATTTCCAATAGGTACTTCCCTCTGTTCATAAGATTAACTAGAATCCCCCCCCCCAATTGAAGGGAGCCTATGTGAGCATGGCCAAGAAGGATTAGCGGTGTCATAGAAGACCACATCCCCAAAAGTGACAGAAACTCGCCTGCAGAAAGTGAGGGATCAGATAGTGCATAGAAAACTGACAATTTCATAGAACAGAGTAGAAGAGGAGAAGGTTGGACCTGACTGAGGTGAGTGTTGAAAAAGACACCAAATGCACAAGGTATTGGGTAGGATGCAGGAGGAATTTCTCCAATTTGATCAACCAGCCTACCTGAGCAGCTTCGAGAAGGAGCTGACGAGTATGACTGGCCAACTTATGTTCAGAATGGGCCAGAAGTAGCCAGCTGTCCAGGTGAAAATGGAAATGTAGCCCCAAGACATGATGAAGAAGAAGAGCAAAAGCTTTCACCATCCGACAGAAAACATAAAGAGCAGAAGCCAGCCCAAAAAGTAGGGTGTAAAATTGGTACACCACCCCTTGATGGACAAACCAAAGATAAAGACAAGGTTGTTCTGAGATGGGAATATGCAGATAAGCATCGGAGACATCCATCTTGATCATCCACAAAAGCAGAGAAAATTTCCCCTGAAGAGTGAGGTAGGATTCCATGGTGAAACATGGGATTTGAACAAGTCACTTGAAGCAGGACAGATCAATGACAGGCCTCCAGTATTTTTGGGAACAATGATGTGGAACAGGTTCGATAGCCTGATGGGTGAGGAGGTGCTGAACGCCTCTGATAGACATTGGCAAATTATGGGATCCTGAGGAGAAGGGAAGGAAACACGTAACTGGGACAAGGGAGGTTGGGCATGAAATGGAATTTTGAGGTCCTCTGACAAAACCTGAAAAACCCAAACATCTGTGATGAAAGGTTGCCTCTGATGAATGAAGGCCACAAGTGGACTGGTGGCAAAGTATCGTGCGTTGTCGCTAAAAACGACAAGCTGTGGCACCATGAGAAAGAGGGACAGGTAAGGGTTGGGAAGGACAGGTAAATGGAATTGGTGCCACACTCAGCTCTGACTGAGATAAATGGATTACCAGATGAGAAAGGGTAGATTGTTGCTGGACAGATACCACCTAACACCCCAGGACCATATCAATGATAAAATGTCTTAAAAACGAAGCCATACACAAATCCTAGAAATAAGGTGCAGATAAATGGGTTCTTGATAAAACAGCATCACAACCTAAAAGGTCCCCAAAACAGATAAAACATGTTTGTTAAGTCTGAGCTTCTGACCACAAATGAGCCAATATGGAGGTAAGGAGGGAGAAAATGTCCCCAGAAAATCCCTCAGGATTTCTGTGAAGAGTTTCAGACAGGAAATGGATTGTGTAAAGGTACTGCAAAAAGGTCATAAGGGTAAGATGGAAGTGGAAAAACTGGGCATGGGTGAGACTAACAGGAGATTTGGGCCCACCCCCAAAATGGGTAAAACTGAACCCAACAGTTGTTGGTTGAGATATGGACAGTCAGCCCTACAATATGTGAGGGCAGACCGATCCAAAGCCCATGGGGAACAAGGAATACTAATGCCATTGCCCAACTGAGAGATGAATTGTTCAGCAGGAACCCGAATGTCAGAGGACAGGGGGAAAACCAAATATGGTTGAGAAGTATATTCATGCAGTAATGAAGGACAGAGGTAATGAGATATGGGAGCAAGGGAGCTAGTCAACAGCACCTACCATCAACTCCTGTTCTACTATAATCAAATAGTGGGATTTGTGGCAACAAGACACAAACCATAGTCGTCAGGTTAACAGTCTGTCCCTAATTTTGAACTGAAGACCAGAGGAAAAGCAACCAACAAGCAGCACCCACTGGCAACTCTTGGACTACTTTTACAAACTATTAGTATGATTAATCATGACACAACAATGCAGATATTATTACTCCTGTTGGAATGACTGCATACAACATTATGCATGCATACTGCTCGCATGGCTAAGTGGTTGTCGGTTCCATAACTAGCCTTAGTGAGACCTGTTTTTGTTTTTACATTGTTAGGACTAAATAATAGTGTAGCTATAACTTAATATATTGCTTTATTTATTACAAACTACAAAAGTAATCAGTATTACATAAAATAAGACTGTTTGATAAAAAAATTTACAGCAAGTTATCATTCATTATTCGGTGCTACTATAGCACATGGTCAACAAAGATATATACACTACAGCATGCAGTCTGCACAGATACTATCATCATCACCATTTTAACCTTTGTTTATTTGCAATTGGCACTAGTTATTATAAATAATGCTTTTAAGCTAATAAAGTACAAAATACCATTACATATCGTTTTTGGGGAATATATAATTGAAATGAAATAAGCTCCAACAATTAAAATAACATAATTACAACTTAAATTTAAGGTACTCTTTTTGAACACACAACTTATCAAATTATTATTTGCTGAACAAAAATGTGGATAGATATAAATCATTTAGCAAGAAATTATGTATTAGTGAATCATTAAAACAGTGATGATGATAGTATCTATGTAGACCACGTGCTATAGTAGCACCCATTATTCTTTATTTACTCAGAAGCAAATTTGATTGTTGAACAACTCGCTCATTAAATTGTGTTTGTCAGAAATTAGTAGACATGCACTAATAACAGTCTAACAGTATGTAACACTGCTAAGTGTACCTGAAGATGTCCATCATATTAACTGAAGGGTATAGTCTTCAAAAAGAACTAAAATATGGTGAAACTAGGAAGATTAGCTTCACTTGATTAGTTCAATATAATCCATTAATGAGCCTAATAAATAATTGTTTAGAAAATTTCATTAATGGCCCAGCTCTATTAGTGAGGATGTGTAATAATGCTAGTTAAACGAGTAAAACAGGCCATTATTTTTCATTGCAAGATATATGGAAATGCTTTTTTCCACTTTTATTTACAAGTGTGTATATATACAAATAATAAATTCATTAAATTCCTTAAAGCAAAGTATATAATCACAGTTTGTTTCAAGCTGTGCTGAGAAGAAGACAGGTCACTTCTTGAACAAGGCTCTCCCTGTTATCACGAGTCACCTGTGGAGAGATAAAAGTGTGTGCATCAATAAGCTAATTTTTTCCTCTTAAAAATCAGTAGAAAAACAGTAACTTATGTAAATAAAAAGGTAAAAATGAATGTGTTCTTAAATCTAATTTTTCAATCTTATAATGCTAACTGTAAAACAACATTAACATCAAAACATATAAAATAAATGTCAAAATTTCAGCTTCCAAAACAGTCTTGATTAAACTATAGTAGTTCATTTACATAAAAAAATATAAAACAATACCATTTAGCTGAAACTGATTATCTTTACTATTTCCGCTTGCATAGCATACATTGCAAATAAACTGTATTCTTTCTAAGTATATATATATATATATGTGTGTAAAAACATTTTTCATATTCCAGGATAATGTCAAAAACAAAAACATTGTCAAATCAAAATGTACTATCTCACAATGGGACATAAAAACATTATAAAAATATATCATCTTAATTTATCAAGCACATTTAGGGTGAATTTAATTATTTTTAGCTCAATTTATCTTTAAACAGTATTTTACATTTTAACTATATATATATACTGTTCTACAAGTACTTAACAACAAGCATCTTGTGAATACATACAGTAATTATGGTGACATCTTTCCTGTTCCTAAGCTCCTCAACTAATGGTAGAGGCTTTCCTTTGGCCACAGGAATAGTAGCCAAAATAGATACACCATTAAGATTAAAACTAGCTCGTACAGCTTGTTTAAAGTGCTCACTGTACATCTCCATTTTTCCAATCTCATCTAGAATTATCACACTACAACCTTGTTGCTGTAAACAAACATAACATACAACTCTGTTACTCAAAAAAGAAAAGTAACCTAACTTAATGACTAAAATGACATAATTTAAGTGCCTGCATTAAAGGTGGACAATTTGTGGTATTTCCTAATCAATTAATCAATGGGCTTGGTAACTGATTATAATTGATTAATCATTTAGTACATGCACACCCCTACAAGCAACAAAAGTCAGCAGTTCAAAATTAGTGACAGTATCAGACCCCTTCGTTCTTCGTTCAATACTGGTTTATGTTTAGTAAGTTGAGCATATAAAATTTCAAACTCTGCAAAAATCTTCTCTCTGTGAATATTGTTAGTAGGTAGAATTAAACAACATGTACCAACATCTATAAGAATTAAGAGTGTGAAAGAAAATAATTTACCATGTCACTCCTGTAAAACAAAACTTCTACCATCAAAATGTGAATCAGAGATTGGCCAGCATTTACTAGTGAACCCGACTTGTACTGACAACTACATGGATAGAATATTTAAAACTATCGCAAATGATTGGTCAACCTCTCATCTCTATATTTTGGAAGCCATCTTTATTAAAGCACATAAACCTGTCCTTTGCTGCCAAAAAAAATTCCTATACAATCTACACATCCTTCAGTAGATATGTGACATTTCCTGATTAGCTTAAGGCTGCTATGATTAGTGGCTGGCAAAAAGCTTCAGCAGATATTTCCTTTGCAACATCTCAACCAACAATTGGTCCAGTTATCAACGCTATTTTCAAGTTTTGAATAACTCGACTTTCAAGATCTACATGTCTACATGTGCCGTTATATTTTA